>NW_027285080.1:0-203252 GCF_040894005.1 Engystomops pustulosus
CAGCCAGTCTCCCATGCTGGTACTTGCCAAGCCTTAAGCTGCATTGCTGCTGCGATCTGACGAGAGCAGGCACATTCAGCTTAGAATGGCCGTTGACAGCAACTGTTCAGTTTGAACCTTCTTTTACTATCTCATAGAGAAACTAACACAATTTTCAGGTTCAAAAAGGTCAACGGAACTTGGGATTCCCAGCCAGTCTCCCATGCTGGTACTTGCAAAGCCTTAAGCTGCATTGCTGCTGCGATCTGACGAGAGCAGGCACATTCAGCTTAGAATGGCCGTTGACAGCAGCTGTTCAATTTGAACCTTCTTTTACTATCTCATAGAGAAACTAACACAATTTTCAGGTTCAAAAAGGTCAACGGAACTTGGGATTCCCAGCCAGTCTCCCATGCTGGTACTTGCCAAGCCTTAAGCTGCATTGCTGCTGCGATCTGATGAGAGCAGGCACATTCAGCTTAGAATGGCCGTTGACAGCAGCTGGTCAATTTGAACCTTCTTTTACTATCTCATAGAGAAACTAACACAATTTTCAGGTTCAAAAAGGTCAACGGAACTTGGGATTCCCAGCCAGTCTCCCATGCTGGTACTTGCCAAGCCTTAAGCTGCTGCGATCTGACGAGAGCAGGCACATTCAGCTTAGAATGGCCGTTGACAGCAGCTGTTCAATTTGAACCTTCTTTTACTATCTCATAGAGAAATTAACACAATTTTCAGGTTCAAAAAGGTCAACAGAACTTGGGATTCCCAGCCAGTCTCCCATGCTGGTACTTGCCAAGCCTTAAGCTGCATTGCTGCTGCGATCTGACGAGAGCAGGCACATTCAGCTTAGAATGGCCGTTGACAGCAGCTGTTCAATTTGAACCTTCTTTTACTATCTCATAGAGAAACTAACACAATTTTCAGGTTCAAAAAGGTCAACGGAACTTGGGATTCCCAGCCAGTCTCCCATGCTGGTACTTGCCAAGCCTTAAGCTGCATTGCTGCTGCGATCTGACGAGAGCAGGCACATTCAGCTTAGAATGGCCGTTGACAGCAGCTGTTCAATTTGAACCTTCTTTTACTATCTCATAGAGAAACTAACACAATTTTCAGGTTCAAAAAGGTCAACGGAACTTGGGATTCCCAGCCAGTCTCCCATGCTGGTACTTGCCAAGCCTTAAGCTGCATTGCTGCTGCGATCTGACGAGAGCAGGCACATTCAGCTTAGAATGGCCGTTGACGGCAGCTGTTCAATTTGAACCTTCTTTTACTATCTCATAGAGAAACTAACACAATTTTCAGGTTCAAAAAGGTCAACAGAACTTGGGATTCCCAGCCAGTCTCCCATGCTGGTACTTGCCAAGCCTTAAGCTGCATTGCTGCTGCGATCTGACGAGAGCAGGCACATTCAGCTTAGAATGGCCGTTGACAGCAGCTGTTCAATTTGAACCTTCTTTTACTATCTCATAGAGAAACTAACACAATTTTCAGGTTCAAAAAGGTCAACAGAACTTGGGATTCCCAGCCAGTCTCCCATGCTGGTACTTGCCAAGCCTTAAGCTGCATTGCTGCTGCGATCTGACGAGAGCAGGCACATTCAGCTTAGAATGGCCGTTGACAGCAGCTGTTCAATTTGAACCTTCTTTTACTATCTCATAGAGAAACTAACACAATTTTCAGGTTCAAAAAGGTCAACGGAACTAGGGATTCCCAGCCAGTCTCCCATGCTGGTACTTGCCAAGCCGTAAGCTGCTGCGATCTGACGAGAGCAGGCACATTCAGCTTAGAATGGCCGTTGACAGCAGCTGTTCAATTTGAACCTTCTTTTACTATCTCATAGAGAAACTAACACAATTTTCAGGTTCAAAAAGGTCAACAGAACTTGGGATTCCCAGCCAGTCTCCCATGCTGGTACTTGCCAAGCCTTAAGCTGCATTGCTGCTGCGATCTGACGAGAGCAGGCACATTCAGCTTAGAATGGCCGTTGACAGCAGCTGTTCAATTTGAACCTTCTTTTACTATCTCATAGAGAAACTAACACAATTTTCAGGTTCAAAAAGGTCAACAGAACTTGGGATTCCCAGCCAGTCTCCCATGCTGGTACTTGCCAAGCCTTAAGCTGCAATGCTGCTGCGATCTGACGAGAGCAGGCACATTCAGCTTAGAATGGCCGTTGACAGCAGCTGTTCAATTTGAACCTTCTTTTACCATCTTTGACAGAGAAACTAACAATTTTCAGGTTCAAAAAGGTCAACGGAACTTGGGATTCCCAGCCAGTCTCCCATGCTGGTACTTGCCAAGCCTTAAGCTGCATTGCTGCTGCGATCTGACGAGAGCAGGCACATTCAGCTTAGAATGGCCGTTGACAGCAGCTGTTCAATTTGAACCTTCTTTTACTATCTCATAGAGAAACTAACACAATTTTCAGGTTCAAAAAGGTCAACGGAACTAGGGATTCCCAGCCAGTCTCCCATGCTGGTACTTGCCAAGCCGTAAGCTGCTGCGATCTGACGAGAGCAGGCACATTCAGCTTAGAATGGCCGTTGACAGCAGCTGTTCAATTTGAACCTTCTTTTACTATCTCATAGAGAAACTAACACAATTTTCAGGTTCAAAAAGGTCAACAGAACTTGGGATTCCCAGCCAGTCTCCCATGCTGGTACTTGCCAAGCCTTAAGCTGCATTGCTGCTGCGATCTGACGAGAGCAGGCACATTCAGCTTAGAATGGCCGTTGACAGCAGCTGTTCAATTTGAACCTTCTTTTACTATCTCATAGAGAAACTAACACAATTTTCAGGTTCAAAAAGGTCAACAGAACTTGGGATTCCCAGCCAGTCTCCCATGCTGGTACTTGCCAAGCCTTAAGCTGCAATGCTGCTGCGATCTGACGAGAGCAGGCACATTCAGCTTAGAATGGCCGTTGACAGCAGCTGTTCAATTTGAACCTTCTTTTACCATCTTTGACAGAGAAACTAACAATTTTCAGGTTCAAAAAGGTCAACGGAACTTGGGATTCCCAGCCAGTCTCCCATGCTGGTACTTGCCAAGCCTTAAGCTGCATTGCTGCTGCGATCTGACGAGAGCAGGCACATTCAGCTTAGAATGGCCGTTGACAGCAGCTGTTCAATTTGAACCTTCTTTTACTATCTCATAGAGAAACTAACACAATTTTCAGGTTCAAAAAGGTCAACGGAACTTGGGATTCCCAGCCAGTCTCCCATACTGGTACTTGCCAAGCCTTAAGCTGCATTGCTGCTGCGATCTGACGAGAGCAGGCACATTCAGCTTAGAATGGCCGTTGACAGCAGCTGTTCAATTTGAACCTTCTTTTACTATCTCATAGAAAAACTAACACAATTTTCAGGTTCAAAAAGGTCAACGGAACTTGGGATTCCCAGCCAGTCTCCCATGCTGGTACTTGCCAAGCCTTAAGCTGCATTGCTGCTGCGATCTGACGAGAGCAGGCACATTCAGCTTAGAATGGCCGTTGACAGCAGCTGTTCAATTTGAACCTTCTTTTACTATCTCATAGAGAAACTAACACAATTTTCAGGTTCAAAAAGGTCAACAGAACTTGGGATTCGCGGCCAGTCTCCCATGCTGGTACTTGCCAAGCCTTAAGCTGCATTGCTGCTGCGATCTGACGAGAGCAGGCACATTCAGCTTAGAATGGATGTTGACAGCAGCTGTTCAATTTGAACCTTCTTTTACTATCTCATAGAGAAACTAACACAATTTTCAGGTTCAAAAAGGTCAACGGAACTTGGGATTCCCAGCCAGTCTCCCATGCTGGTACTTGCCAAGCCTTAAGCTGCATTGCTGCTGCGATCTGACGAGAGCAGGCACATTCAGCTTAGAATGGCCGTTGACAGCAGCTGTTCAATTTGAACCTTCTTTTACTATCTCATAGAGAAACTAACACAATTTTCAGGTTCAAAAAGGTCAACAGAACTTGGGATTCCCAGCCAGTCTCCCATGCTGGTACTTGCCAAGCCTTAAGCTGCATTGCTGCTGCGATCTGACGAGAGCAGGCACATTCAGCTTAGAATGGCCGTTGACAGCAGCTGTTCAATTTGAACCTTCTTTTACTATCTCATAGAGAAACTAACACAATTTTCAGGTTCAAAAAGGTCAACGGAACTTGGGATTCCCAGCCAGTCTCCCATGCTGGTACTTGCCAAGCCTTAAGCTGCATTGCTGCTGCGATCTGACGAGAGCAGGCACATTCAGCTTAGAATGGCCGTTGACAGCAGCTGTTCAATTTGAACCTTCTTTTACCATCTTTGACAGAGAAACTAACAATTTTCAGGTTCAAAAAGGTCAACGGAACTTGGGATTCCCAGCCAGTTTCCCATGCTGGTACTTGCCAAGCCTTAAGCTGCATTGCTGCTGCGATCTGACGAGAGCAGGCACATTCAGCTTAGAATGGCCGTTGACAGCAGCTGTTCAATTTGAACCTTCTTTTAATATCTCATAGAGAAACTAACACAATTTTCAGGTTCAAAAAGGTCAACGGAACTTAGGATTCCCAGCCAGTCTCCCATGCTGGTACTTGCCAAGCCTTAAGCTGCATTGCTGCTGCGAACTGGCGAGAGCAGGCACATTCAGCTTAGAATGGCCGTTAGCAGCAGCTGTTCAATTTGAACCTTCTTTTACTATCTCATAGAGAAACTAACACAATTTTCAGGTTCAAAAAGGTCAACGGAACTTGGGATTCCCAGCCAGTCTCCCATGCTGGTACTTGCCAAGCCTTAAGCTGCTGCGATCTGACGAGAGCAGGCACATTCAGCTTAGAATGGCCGTTGACAGCAGCTGTTCAATTTGAACCTTCTTTTACTATCTCATAGAAAAACTAACACAATTTTCAGGTTCAAAAAGGTCAACAGAACTTGGGATTCCCAGCCAGTCTCCCATGCTGGTACTTGCCAAGCCTTAAGCTGCATTGCTGCTGCGATCTAACGAGAGCAGGCACATTCAGCTTAGAATGGCCGTTGACAGCAGCTATTCAATTTGAACCTTCTTTTACCATCTTTGACAGAGAAACTAACAATTTTCAGGTTCAAAAAGGTCAACGGAACTTGGGATTCCCAGCCAGTCTCCCATGCTGGTACTTGCCAAGCCTTAAGCTGCATTGCTGCTGCGATCTGACGAGAGCAGGCACATTCAGCTTAGAATGGCCGTTGACAGCAGCTGCCTAATTTCTACTTTCTTTTACTATCTCATAGAGAAACTAACACAATTTTCAGGTTCAAAAAGCTCAACGGAACTTGGGATTCCCAGCCAGTCTCCCATGCTGGTACTTGCCAAGCCTTAAGCTGCATTGCTGCTGCGATCTGACGAGAGCAGGCACATTCAGCTTAGAAGGGCCGTTGACAGCAGCTGTTCAATTTGAACCTTCTTTTACTATCTCATATAGAAACTAACACAATTTTCAGGTTCAAAAAGGTCAACGGAACTTGGGATTCCCAGACAGTCTCCCATGCTGGTACTTGCCAAGCCTTAAGCTGCATTGATGCTGCGATCTGACGAGAGCAGGCACATTCAGCTTAGAATGGCCGTTGACAGCAGCTGTTCAGTTTGAACCTTCTTTTACTATCTCATAGAGAAACTAACACAATTTTCAGGTTCAAAAAGGTCAACGGAACTTGGGATTCACAGCCAGTCTCCCATGCTGGTACTTGCCAAGCCTTAAGCCGCATCGCAGCTGTGATCCGACAAGAGCACGCACATTCAGCTTAGAATGGCCGTTGACAGCAGCTGTTCAATTTGAACCTTCTTTTACTATCTCATAGAGAAACTAACACAATTTTCAGGTTCAAAAAGGTCAACAGAACTTGGGATTCCCAGCCAGTCTCCCATGCTGGTACTTGCCAAGCCTTAAGCTGCATTGCTGCTGCGATCTGACGAGAGCAGGCACATTCAGCTTAGAATGGCCGTTGACTGCAGCTGTTCAATTTGAACCTTCTTTTACCATCTTTGACAGAGAAACTAACAATTTTCAGGTTCAAAAAGGTCAACGGAACTTGGGATTCTCAGCCAGTCTCCCATGCTGTTACTTGCCAAGCCTTAAGCTGCATTGCTGCTGCGATCTGACGAGAGCAGGCACATTCAGCTTAGAATGGCCGTTGACAGCAGCTGTTCAATTTGAACCTTCTTTTACTATCTCATAGAGAAACTAACACAATTTTCAGGTTCAAAAAGGTCAACGGAACTTGGGATTCCCAGCCAGTCTCCCATGCTGGTACTTGCCAAGCCTTAAGCTGCATTGCTGCTGCGATCTGACGAGAGCAGGCACATTCAGCTTAGAATGGCCGTTGACAGCAGCTGTTCAATTTGAACCTTCTTTTACTATCTCATAGAGAAACTAACACAATTTTCAGGTTCAAAAAGGTCAACGGAACTAGGGATTCCCAGCCAGTCTCCCATGCTGGTACTTGCCAAGCCTTAAGCTGCTGCGATCTGACGAGAGCAGGCACATTCAGCTTAGAATGGCCGTTGACAGCAGCTGTTCAATTTGAACCTTCTTTTACTATCTCATAGAGAAACTAACACAATTTTCAGGTTCAAAAAGGTCAACAGAACTTGGGATTCCCAGCCAGTCTCCCATGCTGGTACTTGCCAAGCCTTAAGCTGCATTGCTGCTGCGATCTGACGAGAGCAGGCACATTCAGCTGAGAATGGCTGTTGACAGCAGCTGTTCAATTTGAACCTTCTTTTACTATCTCATAGAGAAACTAACACAATTTTCAGGTTCAAAAAGGTCAACGGAACTTGGGATTCCCAGCCAGTCTCCCATGCTGGTACTTGCCAAGCCTTAAGCTGCATTGCTGCTGCGATCTGACGAGAGCAGGCACATTCAGCTTAGAATGGCCGTTGACAGCAGCTGTTCAGTTTGAACCTTCTTTTACTATCTCATAGAGAAACTAACACAATTTTCAGGTTAAAAATATCAACGGAACTTGGGATTCCCAGCCAGTCTCCCATGCTGGTACTTGCCAAGCCTTAAGCTGCATTGCTGCTGCGATCTGACGAGAGCAGGCACATTCAGCTTAGAATGGCCGTTGACAGCAACTGTTCAGTTTGAACCTTCTTTTACTATCTCATAGAGAAACTAACACAATTTTCAGGTTCAAAAAGGTCAACGGAACTTGGGATTCCCAGCCAGTCTCCCATGCTGGTACTTGCAAAGCCTTAAGCTGCATTGCTGCTGCGATCTGACGAGAGCAGGCACATTCAGCTTAGAATGGCCGTTGACAGCAGCTGTTCAATTTGAACCTTCTTTTACTATCTCATAGAGAAACTAACACAATTTTCAGGTTCAAAAAGGTCAACGGAACTTGGGATTCCCAGCCAGTCTCCCATGCTGGTACTTGCCAAGCCTTAAGCTGCATTGCTGCTGCGATCTGATGAGAGCAGGCACATTCAGCTTAGAATGGCCGTTGACAGCAGCTGGTCAATTTGAACCTTCTTTTACTATCTCATAGAGAAACTAACACAATTTTCAGGTTCAAGAAGGTCAACGGAACTTGGGATTCCCAGCCAGTCTCCCATGCTGGTACTTGCCAAGCCTTAAGCTGCTGCGATCTGACGAGAGCAGGCACATTCAGCTTAGAATGGCCGTTGACAGCAGCTGTTCAATTTGAACCTTCTTTTACTATCTCATAGAGAAATTAACACAATTTTCAGGTTCAAAAAGGTCAACAGAACTTGGGATTCCCAGCCAGTCTCCCATGCTGGTACTTGCCAAGCCTTAAGCTGCATTGCTGCTGCGATCTGACGAGAGCAGGCACATTCAGCTTAGAATGGCCGTTGACAGCAGCTGTTCAATTTGAACCTTCTTTTACTATCTCATAGAGAAACTAACACAATTTTCAGGTTCAAAAAGGTCAACGGATCTTGGGATTCCCAGCCAGTCTCCCATGCTGGTACTTGCCAAGCCTTAAGCTGCATTGCTGCTGCGATCTGACGAGAGCAGGCACATTCAGCTTAGAATGGCCGTTGACAGCAGCTGTTCAATTTGAACCTTCTTTTACTATCTCATAGAGAAACTAACACAATTTTCAGGTTCAAAAAGGTCAACGGAACTTGGGATTCCCAGCCAGTCTCCCATGCTGGTACTTGCCAAGCCTTAAGCTGCATTGCTGCTGCGATCTGACGAGAGCAGGCACATTCAGCTTAGAATGGCCGTTGACGGCAGCTGTTCAATTTGAACCTTCTTTTACTATCTCATAGAGAAACTAACACAATTTTCAGGTTCAAAAAGGTCAACAGAACTTGGGATTCCCAGCCAGTCTCCCATGCTGGTACTTGCCAAGCCTTAAGCTGCATTGCTGCTGCGATCTGACGAGAGCAGGCACATTCAGCTTAGAATGGCCGTTGACAGCAGCTGTTCAATTTGAACCTTCTTTTACTATCTCATAGAGAAACTAACACAATTTTCAGGTTCAAAAAGGTCAACAGAACTTGGGATTCCCAGCCAGTCTCCCATGCTGGTACTTGCCAAGCCTTAAGCTGCATTGCTGCTGCGATCTGACGAGAGCAGGCACATTCAGCTTAGAATGGCCGTTGACAGCAGCTGTTCAATTTGAACCTTCTTTTACTATCTCATAGAGAAACTAACACAATTTTCAGGTTCAAAAAGGTCAACGGAACTTGGGATTCCCAGCCAGTCTCCCATGCTGGTACTTGCCAAGCCTTAAGCTGCTGCGATCTGACGAGAGCAGGCACATTCAGCTTAGAATGGCCGTTGACAGCAGCTGTTCAATTTGAACCTTCTTTTACTATCTCATAGAGAAACTAACACAATTTTCAGGTTCAAAAAGGTCAACAGAACTTGGGATTCGCGGACAGTCTCCCATGCTGGTACTTGCCAAGCCTTAAGCTGCATTGCTGCTGCGATCTGACGAGAGCAGGCACATTCAGCTTAGAATGGATGTTGACAGCAGCTGTTCAATTTGAACCTTCTTTTACTATCTCATAGAGAAACTAACACAATTTTCAGGTTCAAAAAGGTCAACGGAACTTGGGATTCCCAGCCAGTCTCCCATGCTGGTACTTGCCAAGCCTTAAGCTGCATTGCTGCTGCGATCTGACGAGAGCAGGCACATTCAGCTTAGAATGGCCGTTGACAGCAGCTGTTCAATTTGAACCTTCTTTTACTATCTCATAGAGAAACTAACACAATTTTCAGGTTCAAAAAGGTCAACAGAACTTGGGATTCCCAGCCAGTCTCCCATGCTGGTACTTGCCAAGCCTTAAGCTGCATTGCTGCTGCGATCTGACGAGAGCAGGCACATTCAGCTTAGAATGGCCGTTGACAGCAGCTGTTCAATTTGAACCTTCTTTTACTATCTCATAGAGAAACTAACACAATTTTCAGGTTCAAAAAGGTCAACGGAACTTGGGATTCCCAGCCAGTCTCCCATGCTGGTACTTGCCAAGCCTTAAGCTGCATTGCTGCTGCGATCTGACGAGAGCAGGCACATTCAGCTTAGAATGGCCGTTGACAGCAGCTGTTCAATTTGAACCTTCTTTTACCATCTTTGACAGAGAAACTAACAATTTTCAGGTTCAAAAAGGTCAACGGAACTTGGGATTCCCAGCCAGTTTCCCATGCTGGTACTTGCCAAGCCTTAAGCTGCATTGCTGCTGCGATCTGACGAGAGCAGGCACATTCAGCTTAGAATGGCCGTTGACAGCAGCTGTTCAATTTGAACCTTCTTTTAATATCTCATAGAGAAACTAACACAATTTTCAGGTTCAAAAAGGTCAACGGAACTTAGGATTCCCAGCCAGTCTCCCATGCTGGTACTTGCCAAGCCTTAAGCTGCATTGCTGCTGCGAACTGACGAGAGCAGGCACATTCAGCTTAGAACGGCCGTTAGCAGCAGCTGTTCAATTTGAACCTTCTTTTACTATCTCATAGAGAAACTAACACAATTTTCAGGTTCAAAAAGGTCAACGGAACTTGGGATTCCCAGCCAGTCTCCCATGCTGGTACTTGCCAAGCCTTAAGCTGCTGCGATCTGACGAGAGCAGGCACATTCAGCTTAGAATGGCCGTTGACAGCAGCTGTTCAATTTGAACCTTCTTTTACTATCTCATAGAAAAACTAACACAATTTTCAGGTTCAAAAAGGTCAACAGAACTTGGGATTCCCAGCCAGTCTCCCATGCTGGTACTTGCCAAGCCTTAAGCTGCATTGCTGCTGCGATCTAACGAGAGCAGGCACATTCAGCTTAGAATGGCCGTTGACAGCAGCTATTCAATTTGAACCTTCTTTTACCATCTTTGACAGAGAAACTAACAATTTTCAGGTTCAAAAAGGTCAACGGAACTTGGGATTCCCAGCCAGTCTCCCATGCTGGTACTTGCCAAGCCTTAAGCTGCATTGATGCTGCGATCTGACGAGAGCAGGCACATTCAGCTTAGAATGGCCGTTGACAGCAGCTGCCTAATTTCTACTTTCTTTTACTATCTCATAGAGAAACTAACACAATTTTCAGGTTCAAAAAGCTCAACGGAACTTGGGATTCCCAGCCAGTCTCCCATGCTGGTACTTGCCAAGCCTTAAGCTGCATTGCTGCTGCGATCTGACGAGAGCAGGCACATTCAGCTTAGAAGGGCCGTTGACAGCAGCTGTTCAATTTGAACCTTCTTTTACTATCTCATATAGAAACTAACACAATTTTCAGGTTCAAAAAGGTCAACGGAACTTGGGATTCCCAGACAGTCTCCCATGCTGGTACTTGCCAAGCCTTAAGCTGCATTGATGCTGCGATCTGACGAGAGCAGGCACATTCAGCTTAGAATGGCCGTTGACAGCAGCTGTTCAGTTTGAACCTTCTTTTACTATCTCATAGAGAAACTAACACAATTTTCAGGTTCAAAAAGGTCAACGGAACTTGGGATTCACAGCCAGTCTCCCATGCTGGTACTTGCCAAGCCTTAAGCTGCATCGCTGCTGTGATCCGACAAGAGCACGCACATTCAGCTTAGAATGGCCGTTGACAGCAGCTGTTCAATTTGAACCTTCTTTTACTATCTCATAGAGAAACTAACACAATTTTCAGGTTCAAAAAGGTCAACAGAACTTGGGATTCCCAGCCAGTCTCCCATGCTGGTACTTGCCAAGCCTTAAGCTGCATTGCTGCTGCGATCTGACGAGAGCAGGCACATTCAGCTTAGAATGGCCGTTGACTGCAGCTGTTCAATTTGAACCTTCTTTTACCATCTTTGACAGAGAAACTAACAATTTTCAGGTTCAAAAAGGTCAACGGAACTTGGGATTCCCAGCCAGTCTCCCATGCTGTTACTTGCCAAGCCTTAAGCTGCATTGCTGCTGCGATCTGACGAGAGCAGGCACATTCAGCTTAGAATGGCCGTTGACAGCAGCTGTTCAATTTGAACCTTCTTTTACTATCTCATAGAGAAACTAACACAATTTTCAGGTTCAAAAAGGTCAACGGAACTTGGGATTCCCAGCCAGTCTCCCATGCTGGTACTTGCCAAGCCTTAAGCTGCATTGCTGCTGCGATCTGACGAGAGCAGGCACATTCAGCTTAGAATGGCCGTTGACAGCAGCTGTTCAATTTGAACCTTCTTTTACTATCTCATAGAGAAACTAACACAATTTTCAGGTTCAAAAAGGTCAACGGAACTAGGGATTCCCAGCCAGTCTCCCATGCTGGTACTTGCCAAGCCTTAAGCTGCTGCGATCTGACGAGAGCAGGCACATTCAGCTTAGAATGGCCGTTGACAGCAGCTGTTCAATTTGAACCTTCTTTTACTATCTCATAGAGAAACTAACACAATTTTCAGGTTCAAAAAGGTCAACAGAACTTGGGATTCCCAGCCAGTCTCCCATGCTGGTACTTGCCAAGCCTTAAGCTGCATTGCTGCTGCGATCTGACGAGAGCAGGCACATTCAGCTGAGAATGGCTGTTGACAGCAGCTGTTCAATTTGAACCTTCTTTTACTATCTCATAGAGAAACTAACACAATTTTCAGGTTCAAAAAGGTCAACGGAACTTGGGATTCCCAGCCAGTCTCCCATGCTGGTACTTGCCAAGCCTTAAGCTGCATTGCTGCTGCGATCTGACGAGAGCAGGCACATTCAGCTTAGAATGGCCGTTGACAGCAGCTGTTCAGTTTGAACCTTCTTTTACTATCTCATAGAGAAACTAACACAATTTTCAGGTTAAAAATATCAACGGAACTTGGGATTCCCAGCCAGTCTCCCATGCTGGTACTTGCCAAGCCTTAAGCTGCATTGCTGCTGCGATCTGACGAGAGCAGGCACATTCAGCTTAGAATGGCCGTTGACAGCAACTGTTCAGTTTGAACCTTCTTTTACTATCTCATAGAGAAACTAACACAATTTTCAGGTTCAAAAAGGTCAACGGAACTTGGGATTCCCAGCCAGTCTCCCATGCTGGTACTTGCAAAGCCTTAAGCTGCATTGCTGCTGCGATCTGACGAGAGCAGGCACATTCAGCTTAGAATGGCCGTTGACAGCAGCTGTTCAATTTGAACCTTCTTTTACTATCTCATAGAGAAACTAACACAATTTTCAGGTTCAAAAAGGTCAACGGAACTTGGGATTCCCAGCCAGTCTCCCATGCTGGTACTTGCCAAGCCTTAAGCTGCATTGCTGCTGCGATCTGATGAGAGCAGGCACATTCAGCTTAGAATGGCCGTTGACAGCAGCTGGTCAATTTGAACCTTCTTTTACTATCTCATAGAGAAACTAACACAATTTTCAGGTTCAAAAAGGTCAACGGAACTTGGGATTCCCAGCCAGTCTCCCATGCTGGTACTTGCCAAGCCTTAAGCTGCATTGCTGCTGCGATCTGATGAGAGCAGGCACATTCAGCTTAGAATGGCCGTTGACAGCAGCTGGTCAATTTGAACCTTCTTTTACTATCTCATAGAGAAACTAACACAATTTTCAGGTTCAAAAAGGTCAACGGAACTTGGGATTCCCAGCCAGTCTCCCATGCTGGTACTTGCCAAGCCTTAAGCTGCTGCGATCTGACGAGAGCAGGCACATTCAGCTTAGAATGGCCGTTGACAGCAGCTGTTCAATTTGAACCTTCTTTTACTATCTCATAGAGAAATTAACACAATTTTCAGGTTCAAAAAGGTCAACAGAACTTGGGATTCCCAGCCAGTCTCCCATGCTGGTACTTGCCAAGCCTTAAGCTGCATTGCTGCTGCGATCTGACGAGAGCAGGCACATTCAGCTTAGAATGGCCGTTGACAGCAGCTGTTCAATTTGAACCTTCTTTTACTATCTCATAGAGAAACTAACACAATTTTCAGGTTCAAAAAGGTCAACGGAACTTGGGATTCCCAGCCAGTCTCCCATGCTGGTACTTGCCAAGCCTTAAGCTGCATTGCTGCTGCGATCTGACGAGAGCAGGCACATTCAGCTTAGAATGGCCGTTGACAGCAGCTGTTCAATTTGAACCTTCTTTTACTATCTCATAGAGAAACTAACACAATTTTCAGGTTCAAAAAGGTCAACGGAACTTGGGATTCCCAGCCAGTCTCCCATGCTGGTACTTGCCAAGCCTTAAGCTGCATTGCTGCTGCGATCTGACGAGAGCAGGCACATTCAGCTTAGAATGGCCGTTGACGGCAGCTGTTCAATTTGAACCTTCTTTTACTATCTCATAGAGAAACTAACACAATTTTCAGGTTCAAAAAGGTCAACAGAACTTGGGATTCCCAGCCAGTCTCCCATGCTGGTACTTGCCAAGCCTTAAGCTGCATTGCTGCTGCGATCTGACGAGAGCAGGCACATTCAGCTTAGAATGGCCGTTGACAGCAGCTGTTCAATTTGAACCTTCTTTTACTATCTCATAGAGAAACTAACACAATTTTCAGGTTCAAAAAGGTCAACAGAACTTGGGATTCCCAGCCAGTCTCCCATGCTGGTACTTGCCAAGCCTTAAGCTGCATTGCTGCTGCGATCTGACGAGAGCAGGCACATTCAGCTTAGAATGGCCGTTGACAGCAGCTGTTCAATTTGAACCTTCTTTTACTATCTCATAGAGAAACTAACACAATTTTCAGGTTCAAAAAGGTCAACGGAACTAGGGATTCCCAGCCAGTCTCCCATGCTGGTACTTGCCAAGCCTTAAGCTGCTGCGATCTGACGAGAGCAGGCACATTCAGCTTAGAATGGCCGTTGACAGCAGCTGTTCAATTTGAACCTTCTTTTACTATCTCATAGAGAAACTAACACAATTTTCAGGTTCAAAAAGGTCAACAGAACTTGGGATTCCCAGCCAGTCTCCCATGCTGGTACTTGCCAAGCCTTAAGCTGCATTGCTGCTGCGATCTGACGAGAGCAGGCACATTCAGCTTAGAATGGCCGTTGACAGCAGCTGTTCAATTTGAACCTTCTTTTACTATCTCATAGAGAAACTAACACAATTTTCAGGTTCAAAAAGGTCAACAGAACTTGGGATTCCCAGCCAGTCTCCCATGCTGGTACTTGCCAAGCCTTAAGCTGCATTGCTGCTGCGATCTGACGAGAGCAGGCACATTCAGCTTAGAATGGCCGTTGACAGCAGCTGTTCAATTTGAACCTTCTTTTACTATCTCATAGAGAAACTAACACAATTTTCAGGTTCAAAAAGGTCAACAGAACTTGGGATTCCCAGCCAGTCTCCCATGCTGGTACTTGCCAAGCCTTAAGCTGCATTGCTGCTGCGATCTGACGAGAGCAGGCACATTCAGCTTAGAATGGCCGTTGACAGCAGCTGTTCAATTTGAACCTTCTTTTACTATCTCATAGAGAAACTAACACAATTTTCAGGTTCAAAAAGGTCAACGGAACTAGGGATTCCCAGCCAGTCTCCCATGCTGGTACTTGCCAAGCCGTAAGCTGCTGCGATCTGACGAGAGCAGGCACATTCAGCTTAGAATGGCCGTTGACAGCAGCTGTTCAATTTGAACCTTCTTTTACTATCTCATAGAGAAACTAACACAATTTTCAGGTTCAAAAAGGTCAACAGAACTTGGGATTCCCAGCCAGTCTCCCATGCTGGTACTTGCCAAGCCTTAAGCTGCATTGCTGCTGCGATCTGACGAGAGCAGGCACATTCAGCTTAGAATGGCCGTTGACAGCAGCTGTTCAATTTGAACCTTCTTTTACTATCTCATAGAGAAACTAACACAATTTTCAGGTTCAAAAAGGTCAACAGAACTTGGGATTCCCAGCCAGTCTCCCATGCTGGTACTTGCCAAGCCTTAAGCTGCAATGCTGCTGCGATCTGACGAGAGCAGGCACATTCAGCTTAGAATGGCCGTTGACAGCAGCTGTTCAATTTGAACCTTCTTTTACCATCTTTGACAGAGAAACTAACAATTTTCAGGTTCAAAAAGGTCAACGGAACTTGGGATTCCCAGCCAGTCTCCCATGCTGGTACTTGCCAAGCCTTAAGCTGCATTGCTGCTGCGATCTGACGAGAGCAGGCACATTCAGCTTAGAATGGCCGTTGACAGCAGCTGTTCAATTTGAACCTTCTTTTACTATCTCATAGAGAAACTAACACAATTTTCAGGTTCAAAAAGGTCAACGGAACTTGGGATTCCCAGCCAGTCTCCCATACTGGTACTTGCCAAGCCTTAAGCTGCATTGCTGCTGCGATCTGACGAGAGCAGGCACATTCAGCTTAGAATGGCCGTTGACAGCAGCTGTTCAATTTGAACCTTCTTTTACTATCTCATAGAAAAACTAACACAATTTTCAGGTTCAAAAAGGTCAACGGAACTTGGGATTCCCAGCCAGTCTCCCATGCTGGTACTTGCCAAGCCTTAAGCTGCATTGCTGCTGCGATCTGACGAGAGCAGGCACATTCAGCTTAGAATGGCCGTTGACAGCAGCTGTTCAATTTGAACCTTCTTTTACTATCTCATAGAGAAACTAACACAATTTTCAGGTTCAAAAAGGTCAACGGAACTTGGGATTCCCAGCCAGTCTCCCATGCTGGTACTTGCCAAGCCTTAAGCTGCATTGATGCTGCGATCTGACGAGAGCAGGCACATTCAGCTTAGAATGGCCGTTGACAGCAGCTGTTCAGTTTGAACCTTCTTTTACTATCTCATAGAGAAACTAACACAATTTTCAGGTTCAAAAAGGTCAACGGAACTTGGGATTCCCAGCCAGTCTCCCATGCTGGTACTTGCCAAGCCTTAAGCTGCTGCGATCTGACGAGAGCAGGCACATTCAGCTTAGAATGGCCGTTGACAGCAGCTGTTCAATTTGAACCTTCTTTTACTATCTCATAGAGAAACTAACACAATTTTCAGGTTCAAAAAGGTCAACAGAACTTGGGATTCGCAGCCAGTCTCCCATGCTGGTACTTGCCAAGCCTTAAGCTGCATTGCTGCTGCGATCTGACGACAGCAGGCACATTCAGCTTAGAATGGATGTTGACAGCAGCTGTTCAATTTGAACCTTCTTTTACTATCTCATAGAGAAACTAACACAATTTTCAGGTTCAAAAAGGTCAACGGAACTTGGGATTCCCAGCCAGTCTCCCATGCTGGTACTTGCCAAGCCTTAAGCTGCATTGCTGCTGCGATCTGACGAGAGCAGGCACATTCAGCTTAGAATGGCCGTTGACAGCAGCTGTTCAATTTGAACCTTCTTTTACTATCTCATAGAGAAACTAACACAATTTTCAGGTTCAAAAAGGTCAACAGAACTTGGGATTCCCAGCCAGTCTCCCATGCTGGTACTTGCCAAGCCTTAAGCTGCATTGCTGCTGCGATCTGACGAGAGCAGGCACATTCAGCTTAGAATGGCCGTTGACAGCAGCTGTTCAATTTGAACCTTCTTTTACTATCTCATAGAGAAACTAACACAATTTTCAGGTTCAAAAAGGTCAACGGAACTTGGGATTCCCAGCCAGTCTCCCATGCTGGTACTTGCCAAGCCTTAAGCTGCATTGCTGCTGCGATCTGACGAGAGCAGGCACATTCAGCTTAGAATGGCCGTTGACAGCAGCTGTTCAATTTGAACCTTCTTTTACCATCTTTGACAGAGAAACTAACAATTTTCAGGTTCAAAAAGGTCAACGGAACTTGGGATTCCCAGCCAGTTTCCCATGCTGGTACTTGCCAAGCCTTAAGCTGCATTGCTGCTGCGATCTGACGAGAGCAGGCACATTCAGCTTAGAATGGCCGTTGACAGCAGCTGTTCAATTTGAACCTTCTTTTAATATCTCATAGAGAAACTAACACAATTTTCAGGTTCAAAAAGGTCAACGGAACTTAGGATTCCCAGCCAGTCTCCCATGCTGGTACTTGCCAAGCCTTAAGCTGCATTGCTGCTGCGAACTGACGAGAGCAGGCACATTCAGCTTAGAATGGCCGTTAGCAGCAGCTGTTCAATTTGAACCTTCTTTTACTATCTCATAGAGAAACTAACACAATTTTCAGGTTCAAAAAGGTCAACGGAACTTGGGATTCCCAGCCAGTCTCCCATGCTGGTACTTGCCAAGCCTTAAGCTGCTGCGATCTGACGAGAGCAGGCACATTCAGCTTAGAATGGCCGTTGACAGCAGCTGTTCAATTTGAACCTTCTTTTACTATCTCATAGAAAAACTAACACAATTTTCAGGTTCAAAAAGGTCAACAGAACTTGGGATTCCCAGCCAGTCTCCCATGCTGGTACTTGCCAAGCCTTAAGCTGCATTGCTGCTGCGATCTAACGAGAGCAGGCACATTCAGCTTAGAATGGCCGTTGACAGCAGCTATTCAATTTGAACCTTCTTTTACCATCTTTGACAGAGAAACTAACAATTTTCAGGTTCAAAAAGGTCAACGGAACTTGGGATTCCCAGCCAGTCTCCCATGCTGGTACTTGCCAAGCCTTAAGCTGCATTGCTGCTGCGATCTGACGAGAGCAGGCACATTCAGCTTAGAATGGCCGTTGACAGCAGCTGCCTAATTTCTACTTTCTTTTACTATCTCATAGAGAAACTAACACAATTTTCAGGTTCAAAAAGCTCAACGGAACTTGGGATTCCCAGCCAGTCTCCCATGCTGGTACTTGCCAAGCCTTAAGCTGCATTGCTGCTGCGATCTGACGAGAGCAGGCACATTCAGCTTAGAAGGGCCGTTGACAGCAGCTGTTCAATTTGAACCTTCTTTTACTATCTCATATAGAAACTAACACAATTTTCAGGTTCAAAAAGGTCAACGGAACTTGGGATTCCCAGACAGTCTCCCATGCTGGTACTTGCCAAGCCTTAAGCTGCATTGATGCTGCGATCTGACGAGAGCAGGCACATTCAGCTTAGAATGGCCGTTGACAGCAGCTGTTCAGTTTGAACCTTCTTTTACTATCTCATAGAGAAACTAACACAATTTTCAGGTTCAAAAAGGTCAACGGAACTTGGGATTCACAGCCAGTCTCCCATGCTGGTACTTGCCAAGCCTTAAGCCGCATCGCTGCTGTGATCCGACAAGAGCACGCACATTCAGCTTAGAATGGCCGTTGACAGCAGCTGTTCAATTTGAACCTTCTTTTACTATCTCATAGAGAAACTAACCCATTTTTCAGGTTCAAAAAGGTCAACAGAACTTGGGATTCCCAGCCAGTCTCCCATGCTGGTACTTGCCAAGCCTTAAGCTGCATTGCTGCTGCGATCTGACGAGAGCAGGCACATTCAGCTTAGAATGGCCGTTGACAGCAGCTTTTCAATTTGAACCTTCTTTTACCATCTTTGACAGAGAAACTAACAATTTTCAGGTTCAAAAAGGTCAACGGAACTTGGGATTCCCAGCCAGTCTCCCATGCTGTTACTTGCCAAGCCTTAAGCTGCATTGCTGCTGCGATCTGACGAGAGCAGGCACATTCAGCTTAGAATGGCCGTTGACAGCAGCTGTTCAATTTGAACCTTCTTTTACTATCTCATAGAGAAACTAACACAATTTTCAGGTTCAAAAAGGTCAACGGAACTTGGGATTCCCAGCCAGTCTCCCATGCTGGTACTTGCCAAGCCTTAAGCTGCATTGCTGCTGCGATCTGACGAGAGCAGGCACATTCAGCTTAGAATGGCCGTTGACAGCAGCTGGTCAATTTGAACCTTCTTTTACTATCTCATAGAGAAACTAACACAATTTTCAGGTTCAAAAAGGTCAACGGAACTAGGGATTCCCAGCCAGTCTCCCATGCTGGTACTTGCCAAGCCTTAAGCTGCTGCGATCTGACGAGAGCAGGCACATTCAGCTTAGAATGGCCGTTGACAGCAGCTGTTCAATTTGAACCTTCTTTTACTATCTCATAGAGAAACTAACACAATTTTCAGGTTCAAAAAGGTCAACAGAACTTGGGATTCCCAGCCAGTCTCCCATGCTGGTACTTGCCAAGCCTTAAGCTGCATTGCTGCTGCGATCTGACGAGAGCAGGCACATTCAGCTGAGAATGGCTGTTGACAGCAGCTGTTCAATTTGAACCTTCTTTTACTATCTCATAGAGAAACTAACACAATTTTCAGGTTCAAAAAGGTCAACGGAACTTGGGATTCCCAGCCAGTCTCCCATGCTGGTACTTGCCAAGCCTTAAGCTGCATTGCTGCTGCGATCTGACGAGAGCAGGCACATTCAGCTTAGAATGGCCGTTGACAGCAGCTGTTCAGTTTGAACCTTCTTTTACTATCTCATAGAGAAACTAACACAATTTTCAGGTTAAAAATATCAATGGAACTTGGGATTCCCAGCCAGTCTCCCATGCTGGTACTTGCCAAGCCTTAAGCTGCATTGCTGCTGCGATCTGACGAGAGCAGGCACATTCAGCTTAGAATGGCCGTTGACAGCAACTGTTCAGTTTGAACCTTCTTTTACTATCTCATAGAGAAACTAACACAATTTTCAGGTTCAAAAAGGTCAACGGAACTTGGGATTCCCAGCCAGTCTCCCATGCTGGTACTTGCAAAGCCTTAAGCTGCATTGCTGCTGCGATCTGACGAGAGCAGGCACATTCAGCTTAGAATGGCCGTTGACAGCAGCTGTTCAATTTGAACCTTCTTTTACTATCTCATAGAGAAACTAACACAATTTTCAGGTTCAAAAAGGTCAACGGAACTTTGGATTCCCAGCCAGTCTCCCATGCTGGTACTTGCCAAGCCTTAAGCTGCATTGCTGCTGCGATCTGACGAGAGCAGGCACATTCAGCTTAGAATGGCCGTTGACAGCAGCTGTTCAATTTGAACCTTCTTTTACCATCTTTGACAGAGAAACTAACAATTTTCAGGTTCAAAAAGGTCAACGGAACTTGGGATTCCCAGCCAGTTTCCCATGCTGGTACTTGCCAAGCCTTAAGCTGCATTGCTGCTGCGATCTGACGAGAGCAGGCACATTCAGCTTAGAATGGCCGTTGACAGCAGCTGTTCAATTTGAACCTTCTTTTAATATCTCATAGAGAAACTAACACAATTTTCAGGTTCAAAAAGGTCAACGGAACTTAGGATTCCCAGCCAGTCTCCCATGCTGGTACTTGCCAAGCCTTAAGCTGCTGCGATCTGATGAAAGCAGGCACATTCAGCTTAGAATGGCCGTTGACAGCAGCTGTTCAATTTGAACCTTCTTTTACTATCTCATAGAGAAACTAACACAATTTTCAGGTTCAAAAAGGTCAACAGAACTTGGGATTCCCAGCCAGTCTCCCATGCTGGTACTTGCCAAGCCTTAAGCTGCATTGCTGCTGCGATCTGACGAGAGCAGGCACATTCAGCTTAGAATGGCCGTTGACAGCAGCTGTTCAATTTGAACCTTCTTTTACTATCTCATAGAGAAACTAACAC
Source organism: Engystomops pustulosus (assembly GCF_040894005.1). Taxonomy (NCBI): domain Eukaryota; kingdom Metazoa; phylum Chordata; class Amphibia; order Anura; family Leptodactylidae; genus Engystomops; species Engystomops pustulosus. Next base: position 20,809 of record NW_027285080.1, read on the forward strand.
AATTTTCAGGTTCAAAAAGGTCAACAGAACTTGGGATTCCCAGCCAGTCTCCCATGCTGGTACTTGCCAAGCCTTAAGCTGCAATGCTGCTGCGATCTGACGAGAGCAGGCACATTCAGCTTAGAATGGCCGTTGACAGCAGCTGTTCAATTTGAACCTTCTTTTACCATCTTTGACAGAGAAACTAACAATTTTCAGGTTCAAAAAGGTCAACGGAACTTGGGATTCCCAGCCAGTCTCCCATGCTGGTACTTGCCAAGCCTTAAGCTGCATTGCTGCTGCGATCTGACGAGAGCAGGCACATTCAGCTTAGAATGGCCGTTGACAGCAGCTGTTCAATTTGAACCTTCTTTTACTATCTCATAGAGAAACTAACACAATTTTCAGGTTCAAAAAGGTCAACGGAACTTGGGATTCCCAGCCAGTCTCCCATGCTGGTACTTGCCAAGCCTTAAGCTGCATTGCTGCTGCGATCTGACGAGAGCAGGCACATTCAGCTTAGAATGGCCGTTGACAGCAGCTGTTCAATTTGAACCTTCTTTTACTATCTCATAGAGAAACTAACACAATTTTCAGGTTCAAAAAGGTCAACGGAACTTGGGATTCCCAGCCAGTCTCCCATGCTGGTACTTGCCAAGCCTTAAGCTGCTGCGATCTGACGAGAGCAGGCACATTCAGCTTAGAATGGCCATTGACAGCAGCTGTTCAATTTGAACCTTCTTTTACTATCTCATAGAGAAACTAACACAATTTTCAGGTTCAAAAAGGTCAACAGAACTTGAGATTCCCAGCCAGTCTCCCATGCTGGTACTTGCCAAGCCTTAAGCTGCATTGCTGCTGCGATCTGACGAGAGCAGGCACATTCAGCTTAGAATGGCTGTTGACAGCAGCTGTTCAATTTGAACCTTCTTTTACTATCTCATAGAGAAACTAACACAATTTTCAGGTTCAAAAAGGTCAACGGAACTTGGGATTCCCAGCCAGTCTCCCATGCTGGTACTTGCCAAGCCTTAAGCTGCATTGATGCTGCGATCTGACGAGAGCAGGCACATTCAGCTTAGAATGGCCGTTGACAGCAGCTGTTCAGTTTGAACCTTCTTTTACTATCTCATAGAGAAACTAACACAATTTTCAGGTTCAAAAAGGTCAACGGAACTTGGGATTCCCAGCCAGTCTCCCATGCTGGTACTTGCCAAGCCTTAAGCTGCTGCGATCTGACGAGAGCAGGCACATTCAGCTTAGAATGGCCGTTGACAGCAGCTGTTCAATTTGAAACTTCTTTTACCATCTTTGACAGAGAAACTAACAATTTTCAGGTTCAAAAAGGTCAACGGAACTTGGGATTCCCAGCCAGTCTCCCATGCTGGTACTTGCCAAGCCTTAAGCTGCATTGCTGCTGCGATCTGACGAGAGCAGGCACATTCAGCTTAGAATGGCCGTTGACAGCAGCTGTTCAATTTGAACCTTCTTTTACTATCTCATAGAGAAACTAACACAATTTTCAGGTTCAAAAAGGTCAACGGAACTTGGGATTCCCAGCCTGTCTCCCATGCTGGTACTTGCCAAGCCTTAAGCTGCATTGCTGCTGCGATCTGACGAGAGCAGGCACATTCAGCTTAGAATGGCCGTTGACAGCAGCTGTTCAATTTGAACCTTCTTTTACTATCTCATAGAAAAACTAACACAATTTTCAGGTTCAAAAAGGTCAACAGAACTTGGGATTTCCAGCCAGTCTCCCATGCTGGTACTTGCCAAGCCTTAAGCTGCATTGCTGCTGCGATCTGACGAGAGCAGGCGGCACATTCAGCTTAGAATGGCCGTTGACAGCAGCTGTTCAATTTGAACCTTCTTTTACTATCTCATAGAGAAACTAACACAATTTTCAGGTTCAAAAAGGTCAACGGAACTTGGGATTCCCAGCCAGTCTCCCATGCTGGTACTTGCCAAGCCTTAAGCTGCATTGCTGCTGCGATCTGACGAGAGCAGGCACATTCAGCTTAGAATGGCCGTTGACAGCAGCTGTTCAGTTTGAACCTTCTTTTACTATCTCATAGAGAAACTAACACAATTTTCAGGTTCAAAAAGGTGAACGGAACTTGGGATTCCCAGCCAGTCTCCCATGCTGGTACTTGCCAAGCCTTAAGCTGCATTGCTGCTGCGATGTGACGAGAGCAGGCACATTCAGCTTAGATTGGCTGTTGACAGCAGCTGTTCAATTTGAACCTTCTTTTACTATCTCATAGAGAAACTAACACAATTTTCAGGTTCAAAAAGGTCAACGGAACTTGGGATTCCCAGCCAGTCTCCCATGCTGGTACTTGCCAAGCCTTAAGCTGCATTGATGCTGCGATCTGACGAGAGCAGGCACATTCAGCTTAGAATGGCCGTTGACAGCAGCTGTTCAGTTTGAACCTTCTTTTACTATCTCATAGAGAAACTAACACAATTTTCAGGTTCAAAAATGTCAACGGAACTTGGGATTCCCAGCCAGTCTCCCATACTGGTACTTGCCAAGCCTTAAGCTGCATTGCTGCTGCGATCTGACGAGAGCAGGCACATTCAGCTTAGAATGGCCGTTGACAGCAGCTGTTCAGTTTGAACCTTCTTTTACTATCTCATAGAGAAACTAACACAATTTTCAGGTTCAAAAAGGTCAACGGAACTTGGGATTCCCAGCCAGTCTCCCATGCTGGTACTTGCCAAGCCTTAAGCTGCTGCGATCTGACGAGAGCAGGCATATTCAGCTTAGAATGGCCGTTGACAGCAGCTGTTCAATTTGAACCTTCTTTTACTATCTCATAGAGAAACTAACACAATTTTCAGGTTCAAAAAGGTCAACAGAACTTGGGATTTCCAGCCAGTCTCCCATGCTGGTACTTGCCAAGCCTTAAGCTGCATTGCTGCTGCGATCTGACGAGAGCAGGCACATTCAGCTTAGAATGGCCGTTGACAGCAGCTGTTCAGTTTGAACCTTCTTTTACTATCTCATAGAGAAACTAACACAATTTTCAGGTTCAAAAAGGTGAACGGAACTTGGGATTCCCAGCCAGTCTCCCATGCTGGTACTTGCCAAGCCTTAAGCTGCATTGCTGCTGCGATCTGACGAGAGCAGGCACATTCAGCTTAGATTGGCTGTTGACAGCAGCTGTTCAATTTGAACCTTCTTTTACTATCTCATAGAGAAACTAACACAATTTTCAGGTTCAAAAAGGTCAACGGAACTTGGGATTCCCAGCCAGTCTCCCATGCTGGTACTTGCCAAGCCTTAAGCTGCATTGCTGCTGCGATCTGACGAGAGCAGGCACATTCAGCTTAGAATGGCCGTTGACAGCAGCTGTTCAGTTTGAACCTTCTTTTACTATCTCATAGAGAAACTAACACAATTTTCAGGTTCAAAAAGGTCAACGGAACTTGGGATTCCCAGCCAGTCTCCCATGCTGGTACTTGCCAAGCCTTAAGCTGCTGCGATCTGACGAGAGCAGGCACATTCAGCTTAGAATGGCCGTTGACAGCAGCTGTTCAATTTGAACCTTCTTTTACTATCTCATAGAGAAACTAACACAATTTTCAGGTTCAAAAAGGTCAACAGAACTTGGGATTCGCAGCCAGTCTCCCATGCTGGTACTTGCCAAGCCTTAAGCTGCATTGCTGCTGCGATCTGACGAAAGCAGGCACATTCAGCTTAGAATGGATGTTGACAGCAGCTGTTCAATTTGAACCTTCTTTTACTATCTCATAGAGAAACTAACACAATTTTCAGGTTCAAAAAGGTCAACGGAACTTGGGATTCCCAGCCAGTCTCCCATGCTGGTACTTGCCAAGCCTTAAGCTGCATTGCTGCTGCGATCTGACGAGAGCAGGCACATTCAGCTTAGAATGGCCGTTGACAGCAGCTGTTCAATTTGAACCTTCTTTTACTATCTCATAGAGAAACTAACACAATTTTCAGGTTCAAAAAGGTCAACAGAACTTGGGATTCCCAGCCAGTCTCCCATGCTGGTACTTGCCAAGCCTTAAGCTGCATTGCTGCTGCGATCTGACGAGAGCAGGCACATTCAGCTTAGAATGGCCGTTGACAGCAGCTGTTCAATTTGAACCTTCTTTTACTATCTCATAGAAAAACTAACACAATTTTCAGGTTCAAAAAGGTCAACAGAACTTGGGATTTCCAGCCAGTCTCCCATGCTGGTACTTGCCAAGCCTTAAGCTGCATTGCTGCTGCGATCTGACGAGAGCAGGCACATTCAGCTTAGAATGGCCGTTGACAGCAGCTGTTCAATTTGAACCTTCTTTTACTATCTCATAGAGAAACTAACACAATTTTCAGGTTCAAAAAGGTCAACGGAACTTGGGATTCCCAGCCAGTCTCCCATGCTGGTACTTGCCAAGCCTTAAGCTGCATTGCTGCTGCGGTCTGACGAGAGCAGGCACATTCAGCTTAGAATGGCCGTTGACAGCAGCTGTTCAGTTTGAACCTTCTTTTACTATCTCATAGAGAAACTAACACAATTTTCAGGTTCAAAAAGGTGAACGGAACTTGGGATTCCCAGCCAGTCTCCCATGCTGGTACTTGCCAAGCCTTAAGCTGCATTGCTGCTGCGATGTGACGAGAGCAGGCACATTCAGCTTAGATTGGCTGTTGACAGCAGCTGTTCAATTTGAACCTTCTTTTACTATCTCATAGAGAAACTAACACAATTTTCAGGTTCAAAAAGGTCAACGGAACTTGGGATTCCCAGCCAGTCTCCCATGCTGGTACTTGCCAAGCCTTAAGCTGCATTGATGCTGCGATCTGACGAGAGCAGGCACATTCAGCTTAGAATGGCCGTTGACAGCAGCTGTTCAGTTTGAACCTTCTTTTACTATCTCATAGAGAAACTAACACAATTTTCAGGTTCAAAAAGGTCAACGGAACTTGGGATTCCCAGCCAGTCTCCCATGCTGGTACTTGCCAAGCCTTAAGCTGCTGCGATCTGACGAGAGCAGGCACATTCAGCTTAGAATGGCCGTTGACAGCAGCTGTTCAGTTTGAACCTTCTTTTACTATCTCATAGAGAAACTAACACAATTTTCAGGTTCAAAAAGGTCAACGGAACTTGGGATTCCCAGCCAGTCTCCCATGCTGGTACTTGCCAAGCCTTAAGCTGCTGCGATCTGACGAGAGCAGGCACATTCAGCTTAGAATGGCCGTTGACAGCAGCTGTTCAATTTGAACCTTCTTTTACTATCTCATAGAGAAACTAACACAATTTTCAGGTTCAAAAAGGTCAACGGAACTTGGGATTCCCAGCCAGTCTCCCATGCTGGTACTTGCCAAGCCTTAAGCTGCATTGATGCTGCGATCTGACGAGAGCAGGCACATTCAGCTTAGAATGGCCGTTGACAGCAGCTGTTCAGTTTGAACCTTCTTTTACTATCTCATAGAGAAACTAACACAATTTTCAGGTTAAAAATATCAACGGAACTTGGGATTCCCAGCCAGTCTCCCATGCTGGTACTTGCCAAGCCTTAAGCTGCATTGCTGCTGCGATCTGACAAGAGCAGGCACATTCAGCTTAGAATGGCCGTTGACAGCAGCTGATCAGTTTGAACCTTCTTTTACTATCTCATAGAGAAACTAACACAATTTTCAGGTTCAAAAAGGTCAACGGAACTTGGGATTCCCAGCCAGTCTCCCATGCTGGTACTTGCCAAGCCTTAAGCTGCATTGCTGCTGCGATCTGACGAGATCAGGCACATTCAGCTTAGAATGGCCGTTGACAGCAGCTGTTCAATTTGAACCTTCTTTTACTATCTCATAGAGAAACTAACACAATTTTCAGGTTCAAAAAGGTCAACGGAACTTGGGATTCCCAGCCAGTCTCCCGTGCTGGTACTTGCCAAGCCTTAAGCTGCATTGCTGCTGCGATCTGACGAGAGCAGGCACATTCAGCTTAGAATGGCCGTTGACAGCAGCTGTTCAGTTTGAACCTTCTTTTACTATCTCATAGAGAAACTAACACAATTTTCAGGTTCAAAAAGGTCAACGGAACTTGGGATTCCCAGCCAGTCTCCCATGCTGGTACTTGCCAAGCCTTAAGCTGCAATGCTGCTGCGATCTGACGAGAGCACGCACATTCAGCTTAGAATGGCCGTTGACAGCAGCTGTTCAATTTGAACCTTCTTTTACTATCTCATAGAGAAACTAACACAATTTTCAGGTTCAAAAAGGTCAACAGAACTTGGGATTCCCAGCCAGTCTCCCATACTGGTACTTGCCAAGCCTTAAGCTGCATTGCTGCTGCGATCTGACAAGAGCAGGCACATTCAGCTTAGAATGGCCGTTGACAGCAGCTGTTCAATTTGAACCTTCTTTTACTATCTCATAGAAAAACTAACACAATTTTCAGGTTCAAAAAGGTCAACAGAACTTGGGATTTCCAGCCAGTCTCCCATGCTGGTACTTGCCAAGCCTTAAGCTGCATTGCTGCTGCGATCTGACGAGAGCAGGCACATTCAGCTTAGAATGGCCGTTGACAGCAGCTGTTCAATTTGAACCTTCTTTTACTATCTCATAGAGAAACTAACACAATTTTCAGGTTCAAAAAGGTCAACAGAACTTGGGATTCCCAGCCAGTCTCCCATACTGGTACTTGCCAAGCCTTAAGCTGCATTGCTGCTGCGATCTGACAAGAGCAGGCACATTCAGCTTAGAATGGCCGTTGACAGCAGCTGTTCAATTTGAACCTTCTTTTACTATCTCATAGAAAAACTAACACAATTTTCAGGTTCAAAAGGGTCAACAGAACTTGGGATTTCCAGCCAGTCTCCCATGCTGGTACTTGCCAAGCCTTAAGCTGCATTGCTGCTGCGATCTGACGAGAGCAGGCACATTCCGCTTAGAATGGCCGTTGACAGCAGCTGTTCAGTTTGAACCTTCTTTTACTATCTCATAGAGAAACTAACACAATTTTCAGGTTCAAAAAGGTCAACGGAACTTGGGATTCCCAGCCAGTCTCCCATGCTGGTACTTGCCAAGCCTTAAGCTGCTGCGATCTGACGAGAGCAGGCACATTCAGCTTAGAATGGCCGTTGACAGCAGCTGTTCAATTTGAACCTTCTTTTACTATCTCATAGAGAAACTAACACAATTTTCAGGTTCAAAAAGGTCAACAGAAATTGGGATTCGCAGCCAGTCTCCCATGCTGGTACTTGCCAAGCCTTAAGCTGCATTGATGCTGCGATCTGACGAGAGCAGGCACATTCAGCTTAGAATGGCCGTTGACAGCAGCTGTTCAGTTTGAACCTTCTTTTACTATCTCATAGAGAAACTAACACAATTTTCAGGTTAAAAATATCAACGGAACTTGGGATTCCCAGCCAGTCTCCCATGCTGGTACTTGCCAAGCCTTAAGCTGCATTGCTGCTGCGATCTGACAAGAGCAGGCACATTCAGCTTAGAATGGCCGTTGACAGCAGCTGATCAGTTTGAACCTTCTTTTACTATCTCATAGAGAAACTAACACAATTTTCAGGTTCAAAAAGGTCAACGGAACTTGGGATTCCCAGCCAGTCTCCCATGCTGGTACTTGCCAAGCCTTAAGCTGCATTGCTGCTGCGATCTGACGAGATCAGGCACATTCAGCTTAGAATGGCCGTTGACAGCAGCTGTTCAATTTGAACCTTCTTTTACTATCTCATAGAGAAACTAACACAATTTTCAGGTTCAAAAAGGTCAACGGAACTTGGGATTCCCAGCCAGTCTCCCGTGCTGGTACTTGCCAAGCCTTAAGCTGCATTGCTGCTGCGATCTGACGAGAGCAGGCACATTCAGCTTAGAATGGCCGTTGACAGCAGCTTTTCAGTTTGAACCTTCTTTTACTATCTCATAGAGAAACTAACACAATTTTCAGGTTCAAAAAGGTCAACGGAACTTGGGATTCCCAGCCAGTCTCCCATGCTGGTACTTGCCAAGCCTTAAGCTGCAATGCTGCTGCGATCTGACGAGAGCACGCACATTCAGCTTAGAATGGCCGTTGACAGCAGCTGTTCAATTTGAACCTTCTTTTACTATCTCATAGAGAAACTAACACAATTTTCAGGTTCAAAAAGGTCAACAGAACTTGGGATTCCCAGCCAGTCTCCCATACTGGTACTTGCCAAGCCTTAAGCTGCATTGCTGCTGCGATCTGACAAGAGCAGGCACATTCAGCTTAGAATGGCCGTTGACAGCAGCTGTTCAATTTGAACCTTCTTTTACTATCTCATAGAAAAACTAACACAATTTTCAGGTTCAAAAAGGTCAACAGAACTTGGGATTTCCAGCCAGTCTCCCATGCTGGTACTTGCCAAGCCTTAAGCTGCATTGCTGCTGCGATCTGACGAGAGCAGGCACATTCAGCTTAGAATGGCCGTTGACAGCAGCTGTTCAATTTGAACCTTCTTTTACTATCTCATAGAAAAACTAACACAATTTTCAGGTTCAAAAAGGTCAACAGAACTTGGGATTTCCAGCCAGTCTCCCATGCTGGTACTTGCCAAGCCTTAAGCTGCATTGCTGCTGCGATCTGACGAGAGCAGGCACATTCAGCTTAGAATGGCCGTTGACAGCAGCTGTTCAATTTGAACCTTCTTTTACTATCTCATAGAGAAACTAACACAATTTTCAGGTTCAAAAAGGTCAACGGAACTTGGGATTCCCAGCCAGTCTCCCATGCTGGTACTTGCCAAGCCTTAAGCTGCATTGCTGCTGCGATCTGACGAGAGCAGGCACATTCAGCTTAGAATGGCCGTTGACAGCAGCTGTTCAGTTTGAACCTTCTTTTACTATCTCATAGAGAAACTAACACAATTTTCAGGTTCAAAAAGGTCAACGGAACTTGGGATTCCCAGCCAGTCTCCCATGCTGGTACTTGCCAAGCCTTAAGCTGCTGCGATCTGACGAGAGCAGGCACATTCAGCTTAGAATGGCCGTTGACAGCAGCTGTTCAATTTGAACCTTCTTTTACTATCTCATAGAGAAACTAACACAATTTTCAGGTTCAAAAAGGTCAACAGAAATTGGGATTCGCAGCCAGTCTCCCATGCTGGTACTTGCCAAGCCTTAAGCTGCATTGCTGCTGCGATCTGACGAGAGCAGGCACATTCAGCTTAGAATGGATGTTGACAGCAGCTGTTCAATTTGAACCTTCTTTTACTATCTCATAGAGAAACTAACACAATTTTCAGGTTCAAAAAGGTCAACGGAACTTGGGATTCCCAGCCAGTCTCCCATGCTGGTACTTGCCAAGCCTTAAGCTGCATTGCTGCTGCGATCTGACGAGAGCAGGCACATTCAGCTTAGAATGGCCGTTGACAGCAGCTGTTCAATTTGAACCTTCTTTTACTATCTCATAGAGAAACTAACACAATTTTCAGGTTCAAAAAGGTCAACAGAACTTGGGATTCCCAGCCAGTCTCCCATGCTGGTACTTGCCAAGCCTTAAGCTGCATTGCTGCTGCGATCTGACGAGAGCAGGCACATTCAGCTTAGAATGGCCGTTGACAGCAGCTGTTCAATTTGAACCTTCTTTTACTATCTCATAGAAAAACTAACACAATTTTCAGGTTCAAAAAGTTCAACAGAACTTGGGATTTCCAGCCAGTCTCCCATGCTGGTACTTGCCAAGCCTTAAGCTGCATTGCTGCTGCGATCTGACGAGAGCAGGCACATTCAGCTTAGAATGGCCGTTGACAGCAGCTGTTCAATTTGAACCTTCTTTTACTATCTCATAGAGAAACTAACACAATTTTCAGGTTCAAAAAGGTCAACGAACTTGGGATTCCCAGCCAGTCTCCCATGCTGGTACTTGCCAAGCCTTAAGCTGCATTGCTGCTGCGGTCTGACGAGAGCAGGCACATTCAGCTTAGAGTGGCCGTTGACAGCAGCTGTTCAGTTTGAACCTTCTTTTACTATCTCATAGAGAAACTAACACAATTTTCAGGTTCAAAAAGGTGAACGGAACTTGGGATTCCCAGCCAGTCTCCCATGCTGGTACTTGCCAAGCCTTAAGCTGCATTGCTGCTGCGATGTGACGAGAGCAGGCACATTCAGCTTAGATTGGCTGTTGACAGCAGCTGTTCAATTTGAACCTTCTTTTACTATCTCATAGAGAAACTAACACAATTTTCAGGTTCAAAAAGGTGAACGGAACTTGGGATTCCCAGCCAGTCTCCCATGCTGGTACTTGCCAAGCCTTAAGCTGCATTGCTGCTGCGATCTGACGAGAGCAGGCACATTCAGCTTAGAATGGCCGTTGACAGCAGCTGTTCAATTTGAACCTTCTTTTACTATCTCATAGAGAAACTAACACAATTTTCAGGTTCAAAAAGGTCAAAGGAACTTGGGATTCCCAGCCAGTCTCCCATGCTGGTACTTGCCAAGCCTTAAGCTGCATTGCTGCTGCAATCTGACGAGAGCAGGCACATTCAGCTTAGAATGGCCGTTAACAGCAGCTGTTCAATTTGAACCTTCTTTTACTATCTCATAGAGAAACTAACACAATTTTCAGGTTCAAAAAGGTCAACAGAACTTGGGATTCCCAGCCAGTCTCCCATGCTGGTACTTGCCAAGCCTTAAACTGCATTGCTGCTGCGATCTAACGAGAGCAGGCACATTCAGCTTAGAATGACCGTTGACAGCAGCTGTTCAATTTGAACCTTCTTTTACCATCTTTGACAGAGAAACTAACAATTTTCAGGTTCAAAAAGGTCAACGGAACTTGGGATTCCCAGCCAGTCTCCCATGCTGGTACTTGCCAAGCCTTAAGCTGCATTGCTGCTGCGATCTGACGAGAGCAGGCACATTCAGCTTAGAATGGCCGTTGACAGCAGCTGCCTAATTTCTACTTTCCTTTACTATCTCATAGAGAAACTAACACAATTTTCAGGTTCAAAAAGGTCAACGGAACTTGGGATTCCCAGCCAGTCTCCCATGCTGGTACTTGCCAAGCCTTAAGCTGCATTGCTGCTGCGATCTGACGAGAGCAGGCACATTCAGCTTAGAAGGGCCGTTGACAGCAGCTGTTCAATTTGAACCTTCTTTTACTATCTCATAGAGAAACTAACACAATTTTCAGGTTCAAAAAGGTCAACGGAACTTGGGATTCCCAGCCAGTCTCCCATGCTGGTACTTGCCAAGCCTTAAGCTGCATTGATGCTGCGATCTGACGAGAGCAGGCACATTCAGCTTAGAATGGCCGTTGACAGCAGCTGTTCAGTTTGAACCTTCTTTTACTATCTTATAGAGAAACTAACACAATTTTCAGGTTCAAAAAGGTCAACGGAACTTGGGATTCACAGCCAGTCTCCCATGCTGGTACTTGCCAAGCCTTAAGCCGCATCGCTGCTGTGATCCGACAAGAGCACGCACATTCAGCTTAGAATGGCCGTTGACAGCAGCTGTTCAATTTGAACCTTCTTTTACTATCTCATAGAGAAACTAACACAATTTTCAGGTTCAAAAAGGTCAACAGAACTTGGGATTCCCAGCCAGTCTCCCATGCTGGTACTTGCCAAGCCTTAAGCTGCATTGCTGCTGCGATCTGACGAGAGCAGGCACATTCAGCTTAGAATGGCCGTTGACAGCAGCTGTTCAATTTGAACCTTCTTTTACTATCTCATAGAGAAACTAACACAATTTTCAGGTTCAAAAAGGTCAACAGAACTTGGGATTCCCAGCCAGTCTCCCATGCTGGTACTTGCCAAGCCTTAAGCTGCATTGCTGCTGCGATCTGACGAGAGCAGGCACATTCAGCTTAGAATGGCCGTTGACAGCAGCTGTTCAATTTGAACCTTCTTTAACTATCTCATAGAGAAACTAACACAATTTTCAGGTTCAAAAAGGTCAACGGAACTTGGGATTCCCAGCCAGTCTCCCATGCTGGTACTTGCCAAGCCTTAAGCTGCATTGCTGCTGCGATCTGACGAGAGCAGGCACATTCAGCTTAGAATGGCCGTTGACAGCAGCTGTTCAATTTGAACCTTCTTTTACTATCTCATAGAGAAACTAACACAATTTTCAGGTTCAAAAAGGTCAACGGAACTTGGGATTCCCAGCCAGTCTCCCATGCTGGTACTTGCCAAGCCTTAAGCTGCATTGCTGCTGCGATCTGACGAGAGCAGGCACATTCAGCTTAGAATGGCCGTTGACAGCAGCTGTTCAATTTGAACCTTCTTTTACTATCTCATAGAGAAACTAACACAATTTTCAGGTTCAAAAAGGTCAACAGAACTTGGGATTCCCAGCCAGTCTCCCATGCTGGTACTTGCCAAGCCTTAAGCTGCATTGCTGCTGCGATCTGACGAGAGCAGGCACATTCAGCTTAGAATGGCCGTTGACAGCAGCTGTTCAATTTGAACCTTCTTTTACCATCTTTGACAGAGAAACTAACAATTTTCAGGTTCAAAAAGGTCAACGGAACTTGGGATTCCCAGCCAGTTTCCCATGCTGGTACTTGCCAAGCCTTAAGCTGCATTGCTGCTGCGATCTGACGAGAGCAGGCACATTCAGCTTAGAATGGCCGTTGACAGCAGCTGTTCAATTTGAACCTTCTTTTAATATCTCATAGAGAAACTAACACAATTTTCAGGTTCAAAAAGGTCAACGGAACTTAGGATTCCCAGCCAGTCTCCCATGCTGGTACTTGCCAAGCCTTAAGCTGCATTGCTGCTGCGAACTGACGAGAGCAGGCACATTCAGCTTAGAATGGCCGTTAGCAGCAGCTGTTCAATTTGAACCTTCTTTTACTATCTCATAGAGAAACTAACACAATTTTCAGGTTAAAAAAGGTCAACGGAACTTGGGATTCCCAGCCAGTCTCCCATGCTGGTACTTGCCAAGCCTTAAGCTGCTGCGATCTGACGAGAGCAGGCACATTCAGCTTAGAATGGCCGTTGACAGCAGCTGTTCAATTTGAACCTTCTTTTACTATCTCATAGAAAAACTAACACAATTTTCAGGTTCAAAAAGGTCAACAGAACTTGGGATTCCCAGCCAGTCTCCCATGCTGGTACTTGCCAAGCCTTAAGCTGCATTGCTGCTGCGATCTAACGAGAGCAGGCACATTCAGCTTAGAATGGCCGTTGACAGCAGCTATTCAATTTGAACCTTCTTTTACCATCTTTGACAGAGAAACTAACAATTTTCAGGTTCAAAAAGGTCAACGGAACTTGGGATTCCCAGCCAGTCTCCCATGCTGGTACTTGCCAAGCCTTAAGCTGCATTGATGCTGCGATCTGACGAGAGCAGGCACATTCAGCTTAGAATGGCCGTTGACAGCAGCTGTTCAATTTGAACCTTCTTTTACTATCTCATAGAGAAACTAACACAATTTTCAGGTTCAAAAAGGTCAACAGAACTTGGGATTCCCAGCCAGTCTCCCATGCTGGTACTTGCCAAGCCTTAAGCTGCATTGCTGCTGCGATCTGACGAGAGCAGGCACATTCAGCTTAGAATGGCCGTTGACAGCAGCTGTTCAATTTGAACCTTCTTTTACTATCTCATAGAGAAACTAACACAATTTTCAGGTTCAAAAAGGTCAACGGAACTTGGGATTCCCAGCCAGTCTCCCATGCTGTTACTTGCCAAGCCTAAAGCTGCATTGCTGCTGCGATCTGACGAGAGCAGGCACATTCAGCTTAGAATGGCCGTTGACAGCAGCTGTTCAGTTTGAACCTTCTTTTACTATCTCATAGAGAAACTAACACAATTTTCAGGTTCAAAAAGGTCAACGGAACTTGGGATTCCCAGCCAGTCTCCCATGCTGGTACTTGCCAAGCCTTAAGCTGCATTGCTGCTGCGATCTGACGAGAGCAGGCACATTCAGCTTAGAACGGCCGTTGACAGCAGCTGTTCAATTTGAACCTTCTTTTACCATCTTTGACAGAGAAACTAACAATTTTCAGGTTCAAAAAGGTCAACAGAACTTGGGATTCCCAGCCAGTCTCCCATGCTGGTACTTGCCAAGCCTTAAGCTGCATTGTTGCTGCGATGTGACTAGAGCAGGCACATTCAGCTTAGAATGGCCGTTGACAGCAGCTGTTCAATTTGAACCTTCTTTTACTATCTCATAGAGAAACTAACACAATTTTCAGGTTCAAAAAGGTCAACGGAACTTGGGATTCCCAGCCAGTCTCCCATGCTGGTACTTGCCAAGCCTTAAGCTGCATTGCTGCTGCGATCTGACGAGAGCAGGCACATTCAGCTTAGAATGGCCGTTGACAGCAGCTGTTCAGTTTGAACCTTCTTTTACTATCTCATAGAGAAACTAACACAATATTCAGGTTCAAAAAGGTCAACGGAACTTGGGATTCCCAGCCAGTCTCCCATGCTGGTACTTGCAAAGCCTTAAGCTGCATTGCTGCTGCGATCTGACGAGAGCAGGCACATTCAGCTTAGAATGGCCGTTGACAGCAGCTGTTCAATTTGAACCTTCTTTTACTATCTCATAGAGAAACTAACACAATTTTCAGGTTCAAAAAGGTCAACGGAACTTGGGATTCCCAGCCAGTCTCCCATGCTGGTACTTGCCAAGCCTTAAGCTGCATTGCTGCTGCGATCTGATGAGAGCAGGCACATTCAGCTTAGAATGGCCGTTGACAGCAGCTGTTCAATTTGAACCTTCTTTTACTATCTCATAGAGAAACTAACACAATTTTCAGGTTCAAAAAGGTCAACGGAACTTGGGATTCCCAGCCAGTCTCCCATGCTGGTACTTGCCAAGCCTTAAGCTGCTGCGATCTGACGAGAGCAGGCACATTCAGCTTAGAATGGCCGTTGACAGCAGCTGTTCAATTTGAACCTTCTTTTACTATCTCATAGAGAAATTAACACAATTTTCAGGTTCAAAAAGGTCAACAGAACTTGGGATTCCCAGCCAGTCTCCCATGCTGGTACTTGCCAAGCCTTAAGCTGCATTGCTGCTGCGATCTGACGAGAGCAGGCACATTCAGCTTAGAATGGCCGTTGACAGCAGCTGTTCAATTTGAACCTTCTTTTACTATCTCATAGAGAAACTAACACAATTTTCAGGTTCAAAAAGGTCAACGGAACTTGGGATTCCCAGCCAGTCTCCCATGCTGGTACTTGCCAAGCCTTAAGCTGCATTGCTGCTGCGATCTGACGAGAGCAGGCACATTCAGCTTAGAATGGCCGTTGACAGCAGCTGTTCAATTTGAACCTTCTTTTACTATCTCATAGAGAAACTAACACAATTTTCAGGTTCAAAAAGGTCAACGGAACTTGGGATTCCCAGCCAGTCTCCCATGCTGGTACTTGCCAAGCCTTAAGCTGCATTGCTGCTGCGATCTGACGAGAGCAGGCACATTCAGCTTAGAATGGCCGTTGACAGCAGCTGTTCAATTTGAACCTTCTTTTACTATCTCATAGAGAAACTAACACAATTTTCAGGTTCAAAAAGGTCAACAGAACTTGGGATTCCCAGCCAGTCTCCCATGCTGGTACTTGCCAAGCCTTAAGCTGCATTGCTGCTGCGATCTGACGAGAGCAGGCACATTCAGCTTAGAATGGCCGTTGACAGCAGCTGTTCAATTTGAACCTTCTTTTACCATCTTTGACAGAGAAACTAACAATTTTCAGGTTCAAAAAGGTCAACGGAACTTGGGATTCCCAGCCAGTCTCCCATGCTGTTACTTGCCAAGCCTTAAGCTGCATTGCTGCTGCGATCTGACGAGAGCAGGCACATTCAGCTTAGAATGGCCGTTGACAGCAGCTGTTCAATTTGAACCTTCTTTTACTATCTCATAGAGAAACTAACACAATTTTCAGGTTCAAAAAGGTCAACAGAACTTGGGATTCCCAGCCAGTCTCCCATGCTGGTACTTGCCAAGCCTTAAGCTGCATTGCTGCTGCGATCTGACGAAAGCAGGCACATTCAGCTTAGAATGGCCGTTGACAGCAGCTGTTCAATTTGAACCTTCTTTTACTATCTCATAGAGAAACTAACACAATTTTAAGGTTCAAAAAGGTCAACGGAACTAGGGATTCCCAGCCAGTCTCCCATGCTGGTACTTGCCAAGCCTTAAGCTGCTGCGATCTGACGAGAGCAGGCACATTCAGCTTAGAATGGCCGTTGACAGCAGCTGTTCAATTTGAACCTTCTTTTACTATCTCATAGAGAAACTAACACAATTTTCAGGTTCAAAAAGGTCAACAGAACTTGGGATTCCCAGCCAGTCTCCCATGCTGGTACTTGCCAAGCCTTAAGCTGCATTGCTGCTGCGATCTGACGAGAGCAGGCACATTCAGCTTAGAATGGCCGTTGACAGCAGCTGTTCAATTTGAACCTTCTTTTACTATCTCATAGAGAAACTAACACAATTTTCAGGTTCAAAAACGTCAACAGAACTTGGGATTCCCAGCCAGTCTCCCATGCTGGTACTTGCCAAGCCTTAAGCTGCAATGCTGCTGCGATCTGACGAGAGCAGGCACATTCAGCTTAGAATGGCCGTTGACAGCAGCTGTTCAATTTGAACCTTCTTTTACCATCTTTGACAGAGAAACTAACAATTTTCAGGTTCAAAAAG
Source organism: Engystomops pustulosus (assembly GCF_040894005.1). Lineage (NCBI taxonomy): Eukaryota > Metazoa > Chordata > Amphibia > Anura > Leptodactylidae > Engystomops > Engystomops pustulosus. Next base: position 37,372 of record NW_027285080.1, read on the forward strand.
GTCAACGGAACTTGGGATTCCCAGCCAGTCTCCCATGCTGGTACTTGCCAAGCCTTAAGCTGCATTGCTGCTGCGATCTGACGAGAGCAGGCACATTCAGCTTAGAATGGCCGTTGACAGCAGCTGTTCAATTTGAACCTTCTTTTACTATCTCATAGAGAAACTAACACAATTTTCAGGTTCAAAAAGGTCAACGGAACTTGGGATTCCCAGCCAGTCTCCCATGCTGGTACTTGCCAAGCCTTAAGCTGCATTGCTGAAGCGATCTGACGAGAGCAGGCACATTCAGCTTAGAATGGCCGTTGACAGCAGCTGTTCAATTTGAACCTTCTTTTACTATCTCATAGAGAAACTAACACAATTTTCAGGTTCAAAAAGGTCAACGGAACTTGGGATTCCCAGCCAGTCTCCCATGCTGGTACTTGCCAAGCCTTAAGCTGCATTGATGCTGCGATCTGACGAGAGCAGGCACATTCAGCTTAGAATGGCCGTTGACAGCAGCTGTTCAGTTTGAACCTTCTTTTACTATCTCATAGAGAAACTAACACAATTTTCAGGTTCAAAAAGGTCAACGGAACTTGGGATTCCCAGCCAGTCTCCCATGCTGGTACTTGCCAAGCCTTAAGCTGCTGCGATCTGACGAGAGCAGGCACATTCAGCTTAGAATGGCCGTTGACAGCAGCTGTTCAATTTGAAACTTCTTTTACCATCTTTGACAGAGAAACTAACAATTTTCAGGTTCAAAAAGGTCAACGGAACTTGGGATTCCCAGCCAGTCTCCCATGCTGGTACTTGCCAAGCCTTAAGCTGCATTGCTGCTGCGATCTGACGAGAGCAGGCACATTCAGCTTAGAATGGCCGTTGACAGCAGCTGTTCAATTTGAACCTTCTTTTACTATCTCATAGAGAAACTAACACAATTTTCAGGTTCAAAAAGGTCAACGGAACTTGGGATTCCCAGCCTGTCTCCCATGCTGGTACTTGCCAAGCCTTAAGCTGCATTGCTGCTGCGATCTGACGAGAGCAGGCACATTCAGCTTAGAATGGCCGTTGACAGCAGCTGTTCAATTTGAACCTTCTTTTACTATCTCATAGAAAAACTAACACAATTTTCAGGTTCAAAAAGGTCAACAGAACTTGGGATTTCCAGCCAGTCTCCCATGCTGGTACTTGCCAAGCCTTAAGCTGCATTGCTGCTGCGATCTGACGAGAGCAGGCGGCACATTCAGCTTAGAATGGCCGTTGACAGCAGCTGTTCAATTTGAACCTTCTTTTACTATCTCATAGAGAAACTAACACAATTTTCAGGTTCAAAAAGGTCAACGGAACTTGGGATTCCCAGCCAGTCTCCCATGCTGGTACTTGCCAAGCCTTAAGCTGCATTGCTGCTGCGATCTGACGAGAGCAGGCACATTCAGCTTAGAATGGCCGTTGACAGCAGCTGTTCAGTTTGAACCTTCTTTTACTATCTCATAGAGAAACTAACACAATTTTCAGGTTCAAAAAGGTCAACGGAACTTGGGATTCCCAGCCAGTCTCCCATGCTGGTACTTGCCAAGCCTTAAGCTGCATTGCTGCTGCGATGTGACGAGAGCAGGCACATTCAGCTTAGATTGGCTGTTGACAGCAGCTGTTCAATTTGAACCTTCTTTTAGTATCTCATAGAGAAACTAACACAATTTTCAGGTTCAAAAAGGTCAACGGAACTTGGGATTCCCAGCCAGTCTCCCATGCTGGTACTTGCCAAGCCTTAAGTTGCATTGCTGCTGCGATCTGATGAGAGCAGGCACATTCAGCTTAGAATGGCCATTGACAGCAGCTGTTCAATTTGAACCTTCTTTTACTATCTCATAGAGAAACTAACACAATTTTCAGGTTCAAAAAGGTCAACGGAACTTGGGATTCCCAGCCAGTCTCCCATGCTGGTACTTGCCAAGCCTTAAGCTGCTGCGATCTGACGAGAGCAGGCACATTCAGCTTAGAATGGCCGTTGACAGCAGCTGTTCAATTTGAACCTTCTTTTACTATCTCATAGAGAAATTAACACAATTTTCAGGTTCAAAAAGGTCAACAGAACTTGGGATTCCCAGCCAGTCTCCCATGCTGGTACTTGCCAAGCCTTAAGCTGCATTGCTGCTGCGATCTGACGAGAGCAGGCACATTCAGCTTAGAATGGCCGTTGACAGCAGCTGTTCAATTTGAACCTTCTTTTACTATCTCATAGAGAAACTAACACAATTTTCAGGTTCAAAAAGGTCAACGGAACTTGGGATTCCCAGCCAGTCTCCCATGCTGGTACTTGCCAAGCCTTAAGCTGCATTGCTGCTGCGATCTGACGAGAGCAGGCACATTCAGCTTAGAATGGCCGTTGACAGCAGCTGTTCAATTTGAACCTTCTTTTACCATCTTTGACAGAGAAACTAACAATTTTCAGGTTCAAAAAGGTCAACGGAACTTGGGATTCCCAGCCAGTCTCCCATGCTGTTACTTGCCAAGCCTTAAGCTGCATTGCTGCTGCGATCTGACGAGAGCAGGCACATTCAGCTTAGAATGGCCGTTGACAGCAGCTGTTCAATTTGAACCTTCTTTTACTATCTCATAGAGAAACTAACACAATTTTCAGGTTCAAAAAGGTCAACAGAACTTGGGATTCCCAGCCAGTCTCCCATGCTGGTACTTGCCAAGCCTTAAGCTGCATTGCTGCTGCGATCTGACGAGAGCAGGCACATTCAGCTTAGAATGGCCGTTGACAGCAGCTGTTCAATTTGAACCTTCTTTTACTATCTCATAGAGAAACTAACACAATTTTCAGGTTCAAAAAGGTCAACGGAACTAGGGATTCCCAGCCAGTCTCCCATGCTGGTACTTGCCAAGCCTTAAGCTGCTGCGATCTGACGAGAGCAGGCACATTCAGCTTAGAATGGCCGTTGACAGCAGCTGTTCAATTTGAACCTTCTTTTACTATCTCATAGAGAAACTAACACAATTTTCAGGTTCAAAAAGGTCAACAGAACTTGGGATTCCCAGCCAGTCTCCCATGCTGGTACTTGCCAAGCCTTAAGCTGCATTGCGGCTGCGATCTGACGAGAGCAGGCACATTAAGCTTAGAATGGCCGTTGACAGCAGCTGTTCAATTTGAACCTTCTTTTACTATCTCATAGAGAAACTAACACAATTTTCAGGTTCAAAAAGGTCAACAGAACTTGGGATTCCCAGCCAGTCTCCCATGCTGGTACTTGCCAAGCCTTAAGCTGCAATGCTGCTGCGATCTGACGAGAGCAGGCACATTCAGCTTAGAATGGCCGTTGACAGCAGCTGTTCAATTTGAACCTTCTTTTACCATCTTTGACAGAGAAACTAACAATTTTCAGGTTCAAAAAGGTCAACGGAACTTGGGATTCCCAGCCAGTCTCCCATGCTGGTACTTGCCAAGCCTTAAGCTGCATTGCTGCTGCGATCTGACGAGAGCAGGCACATTCAGCTTAGAATGGCCGTTGACAGCAGCTGTTCAATTTGAACCTTCTTTTACTATCTCATAGAGAAACTAACACAATTTTCAGGTTCAAAAAGGTCAACGGAACTTGGGATTCCCAGCCAGTCTCCCATGCTGGTACTTGCCAAGCCTTAAGCTGCATTGCTGAAGCGATCTGACGAGAGCAGGCACATTCAGCTTAGAATGGCCGTTGACAGCAGCTGTTCAATTTGAACCTTCTTTTACTATCTCATAGAGAAACTAACACAATTTTCAGGTTCAAAAAGGTCAACGGAACTTGGGATTCCCAGCCAGTCTCCCATGCTGGTACTTGCCAAGCCTTAAGCTGCTGCGATCTGACGAGAGCAGGCACATTCAGCTTAGAATGGCCATTGACAGCAGCTGCTCAATTTGAACCTTCTTTTACTATCTCATAGAGAAACTAACACAATTTTCAGGTTCAAAAAGGTCAACAGAACTTGGGATTCCCAGCCAGTCTCCCATGCTGGTACTTGCCAAGCCTTAAGCTGCATTGCTGCTGCGATCTGACGAGAGCAGGCACATTCAGCTTAGAATGGCCGTTGACAGCAGCTGTTCAATTTGAAACTTCTTTTACCATCTTTGACAGAGAAACTAACAATTTTCAGGTTCAAAAAGGTCAACGGAACTTGGGATTCCCAGCCAGTCTCCCATGCTGGTACTTGCCAAGCCTTAAGCTGCATTGCTGCTGCGATCTGACGAGAGCAGGCACATTCAGCTTAGAATGGCCGTTGACAGCAGCTGTTCAATTTGAACCTTCTTTTACTATCTCATAGAGAAACTAACACAATTTTCAGGTTCAAAAAGGTCAACGGAACTTGGGATTCCCAGCCTGTCTCCCATGCTGGTACTTGCCAAGCCTTAAGCTGCATTGCTGCTGCGATCTGACGAGAGCAGGCACATTCAGCTTAGAATGGCCGTTGACAGCAGCTGTTCAATTTGAACCTTCTTTTACTATCTCATAGAAAAACTAACACAATTTTCAGGTTCAAAAAGGTCAACAGAACTTGGGATTTCCAGCCAGTCTCCCATGCTGGTACTTGCCAAGCCTTAAGCTGCATTGCTGCTGCGATCTGACGAGAGCAGGCGGCACATTCAGCTTAGAATGGCCGTTGACAGCAGCTGTTCAATTTGAACCTTCTTTTACTATCTCATAGAGAAACTAACACAATTTTCAGGTTCAAAAAGGTCAACGGAACTTGGGATTCCCAGCCAGTCTCCCATGCTGGTACTTGCCAAGCCTTAAGCTGCATTGCTGCTGCGATCTGACGAGAGCAGGCACATTCAGCTTAGAATGGCCGTTGACAGCAGCTGTTCAGTTTGAACCTTCTTTTACTATCTCATAGAGAAACTAACACAATTTTCAGGTTCAAAAAGGTCAACGGAACTTGGGATTCCCAGCCAGTCTCCCATGCTGGTACTTGCCAAGCCTTAAGCTGCATTGCTGCTGCGATGTGACGAGAGCAGGCACATTCAGCTTAGATTGGCTGTTGACAGCAGCTGTTCAATTTGAACCTTCTTTTAGTATCTCATAGAGAAACTAACACAATTTTCAGGTTCAAAAAGGTCAACGGAACTTGGGATTCCCAGCCAGTCTCCCATGCTGGTACTTGCCAAGCCTTAAGCTGCATTGCTGCTGCGATCTGATGAGAGCAGGCACATTCAGCTTAGAATGGCCGTTGACAGCAGCTGTTCAATTTGAACCTTCTTTTACTATCTCATAGAGAAACTAACACAATTTTCAGGTTCAAAAAGGTCAACGGAACTTGGGATTCCCAGCCAGTCTCCCATGCTGGTACTTGCCAAGCCTTAAGCTGCTGCGATCTGACGAGAGCAGGCACATTCAGCTTAGAATGGCCGTTGACAGCAGCTTTTCAATTTGAACCTTCTTTTACTATCTCATAGAGAAATTAACACAATTTTCAGGTTCAAAAAGGTCAACAGAACTTGGGATTCCCAGCCAGTCTCCCATGCTGGTACTTGCCAAGCCTTAAGCTGCATTGCTGCTGCGATCTGACGAGAGCAGGCACATTCAGCTTAGAATGGCCGTTGACAGCAGCTGTTCAATTTGAACCTTCTTTTACTATCTCATAGAGAAACTAACACAATTTTCAGGTTCAAAAAGGTCAACGGAACTTGGGATTCCCAGCCAGTCTCCCATGCTGGTACTTGCCAAGCCTTAAGCTGCATTGCTGCTGCGATCTGACGAGAGCAGGCACATTCAGCTTAGAATGGCCGTTGACAGCAGCTGTTCAATTTGAACCTTCTTTTACCATCTTTGACAGAGAAACTAACAATTTTCAGGTTCAAAAAGGTCAACGGAACTTGGGATTCCCAGCCAGTCTCCCATGCTGTTACTTGCCAAGCCTTAAGCTGCATTGCTGCTGCGATCTGACGAGAGCAGGCACATTCAGCTTAGAATGGCCGTTGACAGCAGCTGTTCAATTTGAACCTTCTTTTACTATCTCATAGAGAAACTAACACAATTTTCAGGTTCAAAAAGGTCAACAGAACTTGGGATTCCCAGCCAGTCTCCCATGCTGGTACTTGCCAAGCCTTAAGCTGCATTGCTGCTGCGATCTGACGAGAGCAGGCACATTCAGCTTAGAATGGCCGTTGACAGCAGCTGTTCAATTTGAACCTTCTTTTACTATCTCATAGAGAAACTAACACAATTTTCAGGTTCAAAAAGGTCAACGGAACTAGGGATTCCCAGCCAGTCTCCCATGCTGGTACTTGCCAAGCCTTAAGCTGCTGCGATCTGACGAGAGCAGGCACATTCAGCTTAGAATGGCCGTTGACAGCAGCTGTTCAATTTGAACCTTCTTTTACTATCTCATAGAGAAACTAACACAATTTTCAGGTTCAAAAAGGTCAACAGAACTTGGGATTCCCAGCCAGTCTCCCATGCTGGTACTTGCCAAGCCTTAAGCTGCATTGCGGCTGCGATCTGACGAGAGCAGGCACATTCAGCTTAGAATGGCCGTTGACAGCAGCTGTTCAATTTGAACCTTCTTTTACTATCTCATAGAGAAACTAACACAATTTTCAGGTTCAAAAAGGTCAACAGAACTTGGGATTCCCAGCCAGTCTCCCATGCTGGTACTTGCCAAGCCTTAAGCTGCAATGCTGCTGCGATCTGACGAGAGCAGGCACATTCAGCTTAGAATGGCCGTTGACAGCAGCTGTTCAATTTGAACCTTCTTTTACCATCTTTGACAGAGAAACTAACAATTTTCAGGTTCAAAAAGGTCAACGGAACTTGGGATTCCCAGCCAGTCTCCCATGCTGGTACTTGCCAAGCCTTAAGCTGCATTGCTGCTGCGATCTGACGAGAGCAGGCACATTCAGCTTAGAATGGCCGTTGACAGCAGCTGTTCAATTTGAACCTTCTTTTACTATCTCATAGAGAAACTAACACAATTTTCAGGTTCAAAAAGGTCAACGGAACTTGGGATTCCCAGCCAGTCTCCCATGCTGGTACTTGCCAAGCCTTAAGCTGCATTGCTGAAGCGATCTGACGAGAGCAGGCACATTCAGCTTAGAATGGCCGTTGACAGCAGCTGTTCAATTTGAACCTTCTTTTACTATCTCATAGAGAAACTAACACAATTTTCAGGTTCAAAAAGGTCAACGGAACTTGGGATTCCCAGCCAGTCTCCCATGCTGGTACTTGCCAAGCCTTAAGCTGCTGCGATCTGACGAGAGCAGGCACATTCAGCTTAGAATGGCCATTGACAGCAGCTGTTCAATTTGAACCTTCTTTTACTATCTCATAGAGAAACTAACACAATTTTCAGGTTCAAAAAGGTCAACAGAACTTGGGATTCCCAGCCAGTCTCCCATGCTGGTACTTGCCAAGCCTTAAGCTGCATTGCTGCTGCGATCTGACGAGAGCAGGCACATTCAGCTTAGAATGGCTGTTGACAGCAGCTGTTCAATTTGAACCTTCTTTTACTATCTCATAGAGAAACTAACACAATTTTCAGGTTCAAAAAGGTCAACGGAACTTGGGATTCCCAGCCAGTCTCCCATGCTGGTACTTGCCAAGCCTTAAGCTGCATTGATGCTGCGATCTGACGAGAGCAGGCACATTCAGCTTAGAATGGCCGTTGACAGCAGCTGTTCAGTTTGAACCTTCTTTTACTATCTCATAGAGAAACTAACACAATTTTCAGGTTCAAAATGGTCAACGGAACTTGGGATTCCCAGCCAGTCTCCCATGCTGGTACTTGCCAAGCCTTAAGCTGCTGCGATCTGACGAGAGCAGGCACATTCAGCTTAGAATGGCCGTTGACAGCAGCTGTTCAATTTGAAACTTCTTTTACCATCTTTGACAGAGAAACTAACAATTTTCAGGTTCAAAAAGGTCAACGGAACTTGGGATTCCCAGCCAGTCTCCCATGCTGGTACTTGCCAAGCCTTAAGCTGCATTGCTGAAGCGATCTGACGAGAGCAGGCACATTCAGCTTAGAATGGCCGTTGACAGCAGCTGTTCAATTTGAACCTTCTTTTACTATCTCATAGAGAAACTAACACAATTTTCAGGTTTAAAAAGGTCAACGGAACTTGGGATTCCCAGCCAGTCTCCCATGCTGGTACTTGCCAAGCCTTAAGCTGCTGCGATCTGACGAGAGCAGGCACATTCAGCTTAGAATGGCCATTGACAGCAGCTGTTCAATTTGAACCTTCTTTTACTATCTCATAGAGAAACTAACACAATTTTCAGGTTCAAAAAGGTCAACGGAACTTGGGATTCCCAGCCAGTCTCCCATGCTGGTACTTGCCAAGCCTTAAGCTGCATTGCTGCTGCGATCTGACGAGAGCAGGCACATTCAGCTTAGAATGGCTGTTGACAGCAGCTGTTCAATTTGAACCTTCTTTTACTATCTCATAGAGAAACTAACACAATTTTCAGGTTCAAAAAGGTCAACGGAACTTGGGATTCCCAGCCAGTCTCCCATGCTGGTACTTGCCAAGCCTTAAGCTGCATTGATGCTGCGATCTGACGAGAGCAGGCACATTCAGCTTAGAATGGCCGTTGACAGCAGCTGTTCAGTTTGAACCTTCTTTTACTATCTCATAGAGAAACTAACACAATTTTCAGGTTCAAAAAGGTCGACGGAACTTGGGATTCCCAGCCAGTCTCCCATGCTGGTACTTGCCAAGCCTTAAGCTGCTGCGATCTGACGAGAGCAGGCACATTCAGCTTAGAATGGCCGTTGACAGCAGCTGTTCAATTTGAAACTTCTTTTACCATCTTTGACAGAGAAACTAACAATTTTCAGGTTCAAAAAGGTCAACGGAACTTGGGATTCCCAGCCAGTCTCCCATGCTGGTACTTGCCAAGCCTTAAGCTGCATTGCTGCTGCGATCTGACGAGAGCAGGCACATTCAGCTTAGAATGGCCGTTGACAGCAGCTGTTCAATTTGAACCTTCTTTTACTATCTCATAGAGAAACTAACACAATTTTCAGGTTCAAAAAGGTCAACGGAACTTGGGATTCCCAGCCTGTCTCCCATGCTGGTACTTGCCAAGCCTTAAGCTGCATTGCTGCTGCGATCTGACGAGAGCAGGCACATTCAGCTTAGAATGGCCGTTGACAGCAGCTGTTCAATTTGAACCTTCTTTTACTATCTCATAGAAAAACTAACACAATTTTCAGGTTCAAAAAGGTCAACAGAACTTGGGATTTCCAGCCAGTCTCCCATGCTGGTACTTGCCAAGCCTTAAGCTGCATTGCTGCTGCGATCTGACGAGAGCAGGCGGCACATTCAGCTTAGAATGGCCGTTGACAGCAGCTGTTCAATTTGAACCTTCTTTTACTATCTCATAGAGAAACTAACACAATTTTCAGGTTCAAAAAGGTCAACGGAACTTGGGATTCCCAGCCAGTCTCCCATGCTGGTACTTGCCAAGCCTTAAGCTGCATTGCTGCTGCGATCTGACGAGAGCAGGCACATTCAGCTTAGAATGGCCGTTGACAGCAGCTGTTCAGTTTGAACCTTCTTTTACTATCTCATAGAGAAACTAACACAATTTTCAGGTTCAAAAAGGTGAACGGAACTTGGGATTCCCAGCCAGTCTCCCATGCTGGTACTTGCCAAGCCTTAAGCTGCATTGCTGCTGCGATGTGACGAGAGCAGGCACATTCAGCTTAGATTGGCTGTTGACAGCAGCTGTTCAATTTGAACCTTCTTTTACTATCTCATAGAGAAACTAACACAATTTTCAGGTTCAAAAAGGTCAACGGAACTTGGGATTCCCAGCCAGTCTCCCATGCTGGTACTTGCCAAGCCTTAAGCTGCATTGCTGCTGCGATCTGATGAGAGCAGGCACATTCAGCTTAGAATGGCCGTTGACAGCAGCTGTTCAATTTGAACCTTCTTTTACTATCTCATAGAGAAACTAACACAATTTTCAGGTTCAAAAAGGTCAACGGAACTTGGGATTCCCAGCCAGTCTCCCATGCTGGTACTTGCCAAGCCTTAAGCTGCTGCGATCTGACGAGAGCAGGCACATTCAGCTTAGAATGGCCGTTGACAGCAGCTGTTCAATTTGAACCTTCTTTTACTATCTCATAGAGAAATTAACACAATTTTCAGGTTCAAAAAGGTCAACAGAACTTGGGATTCCCAGCCAGTCTCCCATGCTGGTACTTGCCAAGCCTTAAGCTGCATTGCTGCTGCGATCTGACGAGAGCAGGCACATTCAGCTTAGAATGGCCGTTGACAGCAGCTGTTCAATTTGAACCTTCTTTTACTATCTCATAGAGAAACTAACACAATTTTCAGGTTCAAAAAGGTCAACGGAACTTGGGATTCCCAGCCAGTCTCCCATGCTGGTACTTGCCAAGCCTTAAGCTGCATTGCTGCTGCGATCTGACGAGAGCAGGCACATTCAGCTTAGAATGGCCGTTGACAGCAGCTGTTCAATTTGAACCTTCTTTTACCATCTTTGACAGAGAAACTAACAATTTTCAGGTTCAAAAAGGTCAACGGAACTTGGGATTCCCAGCCAGTCTCCCATGCTGTTACTTGCCAAGCCTTAAGCTGCATTGCTGCTGCGATCTGACGAGAGCAGGCACATTCAGCTTAGAATGGCCATTGACAGCAGCTGTTCAATTTGAACCTTCTTTTACTATCTCATAGAGAAACTAACACAATTTTCAGGTTCAAAAAGGTCAACAGAACTTGGGATTCCCAGCCAGTCTCCCATGCTGGTACTTGCCAAGCCTTAAGCTGCATTGCTGCTGCGATCTGACGAGAGCAGGCACATTCAGCTTAGAATGGCCGTTGACAGCAGCTGTTCAATTTGAACCTTCTTTTACTATCTCATAGAGAAACTAACACAATTTTCAGGTTCAAAAAGGTCAACGGAACTAGGGATTCCCAGCCAGTCTCCCATGCTGGTACTTGCCAAGCCTTAAGCTGCTGCGATCTGACGAGAGCAGGCACATTCAGCTTAGAATGGCCGTTGACAGCAGCTGTTCAATTTGAACCTTCTTTTACTATCTCATAGAGAAACTAACACAATTTTCAGGTTCAAAAAGGTCAACAGAACTTGGGATTCCCAGCCAGTCTCCCATGCTGGTACTTGCCAAGCCTTAAGCTGCAATGCTGCTGCGATCTGACGAGAGCAGGCACATTCAGCTTAGAATGGCCGTTGACAGCAGCTGTTCAATTTGAACCTTCTTTTACCATCTTTGACAGAGAAACTAACAATTTTCAGGTTCAAAAAGGTCAACGGAACTTGGGATTCCCAGCCAGTCTCCCATGCTGGTACTTGCCAAGCCTTAAGCTGCATTGCTGCTGCGATCTGACGAGAGCAGGCACATTCAGCTTAGAATGGCCGTTGACAGCAGCTGTTCAATTTGAACCTTCTTTTACTATCTCATAGAGAAACTAACACAATTTTCAGGTTCAAAAAGGTCAACGGAACTTGGGATTCCCAGCCAGTTTCCCATGCTGGTACTTGCCAAGCCTTAAGCTGCATTGCTGAAGCGATCTGACGAGAGCAGGCACATTCAGCTTAGAATGGCCGTTGACAGCAGCTGTTCAATTTGAACCTTCTTTTACTATCTCATAGAGAAACTAACACAATTTTCAGGTTCAAAAAGGTCAACGGAACTTGGGATTCCCAGCCAGTCTCCCATGCTGGTACTTGCCAAGCCTTAAGCTGCTGCGATCTGACGAGAGCAGGCACATTAAGCTTAGAATGGCCATTGACAGCAGCTGTTCAATTTGAACCTTCTTTTACTATCTCATAGAGAAACTAACACAATTTTCAGGTTCAAAAAGGTCAACAGAACTTGGGATTCCCAGCCAGTCTCCCATGCTGGTACTTGCCAAGCCTTAAGCTGCATTGCTGCTGCGATCTGACGAGAGCAGGCACATTCAGCTTAGAATGGCTGTTGACAGCAGCTGTTCAATTTGAACCTTCTTTTACTATCTCATAGAGAAACTAACACAATTTTCAGGTTCAAAAAGGTCAACGGAACTTGGGATTCCCAGCCAGTCTCCCATGCTGGTACTTGCCAAGCCTTAAGCTGCATTGATGCTGCGATCTGACGAGAGCAGGCACATTCAGCTTAGAATGGCCGTTGACAGCAGCTGTTCAGTTTGAACCTTCTTTTACTATCTCATAGAGAAACTAACACAATTTTCAGGTTCAAAAAGGTCAACGGAACTTGGGATTCCCAGCCAGTCTCCCATGCTGGTACTTGCCAAGCCTTAAGCTGCTGCGATCTGACGAGAGCAGGCACATTCAGCTTAGAATGGCCGTTGACAGCAGCTGTTCAATTTGAAACTTCTTTTACCATCTTTGACAGAGAAACTAACAATTTTCAGGTTCAAAAAGGTCAACGGAACTTGGGATTCCCAGCCAGTCTCCCATGCTGGTACTTTCCAAGCCTTAAGCTGCATTGCTGCTGCGATCTGACGAGAGCAGGCACATTCAGCTTAGAATGGCCGTTGGCAGCAGCTGTTCAATTTGAAACTTCTTTTACTATCTCATAGAGAAACTAACACAATTTTCAGGTTCAAAAAGGTCAACGGAACTTGGGATTCCCAGCCTGTCTCCCATGCTGGTACTTGCCAAGCCTTAAGCTGCATTGCTGCTGCGATCTGACGAGAGCAGGCACATTCAGCTTAGAATGGCCGTTGACAGCAGCTGTTCAATTTGAACCTTCTTTTACTATCTCATAGAAAAACTAACACAATTTTCAGGTTCAAAAAGGTCAACAGAACTTGGGATTTCCAGCCAGTCTCCCATGCTGGTACTTGCCAAGCCTTAAGCTGCATTGCTGCTGCGATCTGACGAGAGCAGGCGGCACATTCAGCTTAGAATGGCCGTTGACAGCAGCTGTTCAATTTGAACCTTCTTTTACTATCTCATAGAGAAACTAACACAATTTTCAGGTTCAAAAAGGTCAACGGAACTTGGGATTCCCAGCCAGTCTCCCATGCTGGTACTTGCCAAGCCTTAAGCTGCATTGCTGCTGCGATCTGACGAGAGCAGGCACATTCAGCTTAGAATGGCCGTTGACAGCAGCTGTTCAGTTTGAACCTTCTTTTACTATCTCATAGAGAAACTAACACAATTTTCAGGTTCAAAAAGGTCAACAGAACTTGGGATTCCCAGCCAGTCTCCCATGCTGGTACTTGCCAAGCCTTAAGCTGCTGCGATCTGACGAGAGCAGGCACATTCAGCTTAGAATGGCCGTTGACAGCAGCTGTTCAATTTGAACCTTCTTTTACTATCTCATAGAGAAACTAACACAATTTTCAGGTTCAAAAAGGTCAACAGAACTTGGGATTCCCAGCCAGTCTCCCATGCTGGTACTTGCCAAGCCTTAAGCTGCATTGCTGCTGCGATCTGACGAGAGCAGGCACATTCAGCTTAGAATGGCCGTTGACAGCAGCTGTTCAATTTGAACCTTCTTTTACTATCTCATAGAGAAACTAACACAATTTTCAGGTTCAAAAAGGTAACAGAACTTGGGATTCCCAGCCAGTCTCCCATGCTGGTACTTGCCAAGCCTTAAGCTGCAATGCTGCTGCGATCTGACGAGAGCAGGCACATTCAGCTTAGAATGGCCGTTGACAGCAGCTGTTCAATTTGAACCTTCTTTTACCATCTTTGACAGAGAAACTAACAATTTTCAGGTTCAAAAAGGTCAACGGAACTTGGGATTCCCAGCCAGTCTCCCATGCTGGTACTTGCCAAGCCTTAAGCTGCATTGCTGCTGCGATCTGACGAGAGCAGGCACATTCAGCTTAGAATGGCCGTTGACAGCAGCTGTTCAATTTGAACCTTCTTTTACTATCTCATAGAGAAACTAACACAATTTTCAGGTTCAAAAAGGTCAACGGAACTTGGGATTCCCAGCCAGTCTCCCATGCTGGTACTTGCCAAGCCTTAAGCTGCATTGCTGAAGCGATCTGACGAGAGCAGGCACATTCAGCTTAGAATGGCCGTTGACAGCAGCTGTTCAATTTGAACCTTCTTTTACTATCTCATAGAGAAACTAACACAATTTTCAGGTTCAAAAAGGTCAACGGAACTTGGGATTCCCAGCCAGTCTCCCATGCTGGTACTTGCCAAGCCTTAAGCTGCTGCGATCTGACGAGAGCAGGCACATTCAGCTTAGAATGGCCATTGACAGCAGCTGTTCAATTTGAACCTTCTTTTACTATCTCATAGAGAAACTAACACAATTTTCAGGTTCAAAAAGGTCAACAGAACTTGGGATTCCCAGCCAGTCTCCCATGCTGGTACTTGCCAAGCCTTAAGCTGCATTGCTGCTGCGATCTGACGAGAGCAGGCACATTCAGCTTAGAATGGCTGTTGACAGCAGCTGTTCAATTTGAACCTTCTTTTACTATCTCATAGAGAAACTAACACAATTTTCAGGTTCAAAAAGGTCAACGGAACTTGGGATTCCCAGCCAGTCTCCCATGCTGGTACTTGCCAAGCCTTAAGCTGCATTGATGCTGCGATCTGACGAGAGCAGGCACATTCAGCTTAGAATGGCCGTTGACAGCAGCTGTTCAGTTTGAACCTTCTTTTACTATCTCATAGAGAAACTAACACAATTTTCAGGTTCAAAAAGGTCAACGGAACTTGGGATTCCCAGCCAGTCTCCCATGCTGGTACTTGCCAAGCCTTAAGCTGCTGCGATCTGACGAGAGCAGGCACATTCAGCTTAGAATGGCCGTTGACAGCAGCTGTTCAATTTGAAACTTCTTTTACCATCTTTGACAGAGAAACTAACAATTTTCAGGTTCAAAAAGGTCAACGGAACTTGGGATCCCCAGCCAGTCTCCCATGCTGGTACTTGCCAAGCCTTAAGCTGCATTGCTGCTGCGATCTGACGAGAGCAGGCACATTCAGCTTAGAATGGCCGTTGACAGCAGCTGTTCAATTTGAACCTTCTTTTACTATCTCATAGAGAAACTAACACAATTTTCAGGTTCAAAAAGGTCAACGGAACTTGGGATTCCCAGCCTGTCTCCCATGCTGGTACTTGCCAAGCCTTAAGCTGCATTGCTGCTGCGATCTGACGAGAGCAGGCACATTCAGCTTAGAATGGCCGTTGACAGCAGCTGTTCAATTTGAACCTTCTTTTACTATCTCATAGAAAAACTAACACAATTTTCAGGTTCAAAAAGGTCAACAGAACTTGGGATTTCCAGCCAGTCTCCCATGCTGTTACTTGCCAAGCCTTAAGCTGCATTGCTGCTGCGATCTGACGAGAGCAGGCGGCACATTCAGCTTAGAATGGCCGTTGACAGCAGCTGTTCAATTTGAACCTTCTTTTACTATCTCATAGAGAAACTAACACAATTTTCAGGTTCAAAAAGGTGAACGGAACTTGGGATTCCCAGCCAGTCTCCCATGCTGGTACTTGCCAAGCCTTAAGCTGCATTGCTGCTGCGATGTGACGAGAGCAGGCACATTCAGCTTAGATTGGCTGTTGACAGCAGCTGTTCAATTTGAACCTTCTTTTACTATCTCATAGAGAAACTAACACAATTTTCAGGTTCAAAAAGGTCAACGGAACTTGGGATTCCCAGCCAGTCTCCCATGCTGGTACTTGCCAAGCCTTAAGCTGCATTGCTGCTGCGATCTGATGAGAGCAGGCACATTCAGCTTAGAATGGCCGTTGACAGCAGCTGTTCAATTTGAACCTTCTTTTACTATCTCATAGAGAAACTAACACAATTTTCAGGTTCAAAAAGGTCAACTGAACTTGGGATTCCCAGCCAGTCTCCCATGCTGGTACTTGCCAAGCCTTAAGCTGCTGCGATCTGACGAGAGCAGGCACATTCAGCTTAGAATGGCCGTTGACAGCAGCTGTTCAATTTGAACCTTCTTTTACTATCTCATAGAGAAATTAACACAATTTTCAGGTTCAAAAAGGTCAACAGAACTTGGGATTCCCAGCCAGTCTCCCATGCTGGTACTTGCCAAGCCTTAAGCTGCATTGCTGCTGCGATCTGACGAGAGCAGGCACATTCAGCTTAGAATGGCCGTTGACAGCAGCTGTTCAATTTGAACCTTCTTTTACTATCTCATAGAGAAACTAACACAATTTTCAGGTTCAAAAAGGTCAACAGAACTTGGGATTTCCAGCCAGTCTCCCATGCTGGTACTTGCCAAGCCTTAAGCTGCATTGCTGCTGCGATCTGACGAGAGCAGGCGGCACATTCAGCTTAGAATGGCCGTTGACAGCAGCTGTTCAATTTGAACCTTCTTTTACTATCTCATAGAGAAATTAACACAATTTTCAGGTTCAAAAAGGTCAACGGAACTTGGGATTCCCAGCCAGTCTCCCATGCTGGTACTTGCCAAGCCTTAAGCTGCATTGCTGCTGCGATCTGACGAGAGCAGGCACATTCAGCTTAGAAGGGCCGTTGACAGCAGCTGTTCAGTTTGAACCTTCTTTTACTATCTCATAGAGAAACTAACACAATTTTCAGGTTCAAAAAGGTGAACGGAACTTGGGATTCCCAGCCAGTCTCCCATGCTGGTACTTGCCAAGCCTTAAGCTGCATTGCTGCTGCGATGTGACGAGAGCAGGCACATTCAGCTTAGATTGGCTGTTGACAGCAGCTGTTCAATTTGAACCTTCTTTTACTATCTCATAGAGAAACTAACACAATTTTCAGGTTCAAAAAGGTCAACGGAACTTGGGATTCCCAGCCAGTCTCCCATGCTGGTACTTGCCAAGCCTTAAGCTGCATTGCTGCTGCGATCTGATGAGAGCAGGCACATTCAGCTTAGAATGGCCGTTGACAGCAGCTGTTCAATTTGAACCTTCTTTTACTATCTCATAGAGAAACTAACACAATTTTCAGGTTCAAAAAGGTCAACGGAACTTGGGATTCCCAGCCAGTCTCCCATGCTGGTACTTGCCAAGCCTTAAGCTGCTGCGATCTGACGAGAGCAGGCACATTCAGCTTAGAATGGCCGTTGACAGCAGCTGTTCAATTTGAACCTTCTTTTACTATCTCATAGAGAAATTAACACAATTTTCAGGTTCAAAAAGGTCAACAGAACTTGGGATTCCCAGCCAGTCTCCCATGCTGGTACTTGCCAAGCCTTAAGCTACATTGCTGCTGCGCTCTGACGAGAGCAGGCACATTCAGCTTAGAATGGCCGTTGACAGCAGCTGTTCAATTTGAACCTTCTTTTACTATCTCATAGAGAAACTAACACAATTTTCAGGTTCAAAAAGGTCAACGGAACTTGGGATTCCCAGCCAGTCTCCCATGCTGGTACTTGCCAAGCCTTAAGCTGCATTGCTGCTGCGATCTGACGAGAGCAGGCGGCACATTCAGCTTAGAATGGCCGTTGACAGCAGCTGTTCAATTTGAACCTTCTTTTACTATCTCATAGAGAAACTAACACAATTTTCAGGTTCAAAAAGGTCAACGGAACTTGGGATTCCCAGCCAGTCTCCCATGCTGGTACTTGCCAAGCCTTAAGCTGCATTGCTGCTGCGATCTGACGAGAGCAGGCACATTCAGCTTAGAATGGCCGTTGACAGCAGCTGTTCAGTTTGAACCTTCTTTTACTATCTCATAGAGAAACTAACACAATTTTCAGGTTCAAAAAGGTGAACGGAACTTGGGATTCCCAGCCAGTCTCCCATGCTGGTACTTGCCAAGCCTTAAGCTGCATTGCTGCTGCGATGTGACGAGAGCAGGCACATTCAGCTTAGATTGGCTGTTGACAGCAGCTGTTCAATTTGAACCTTCTTTTACTATCTCATAGAGAAACTAACACAATTTTCAGGTTCAAAAAGGTCAACGGAACTTGGGATTCCCAGCCAGTCTCCCATGCTGGTACTTGCCAAGCCTTAAGCTGCATTGCTGCTGCGATCTGATGAGAGCAGGCACATTCAGCTTAGAATGGCCGTTGACAGCAGCTGTTCAATTTGAACCTTCTTTTACTATCTCATAGAGAAACTAACACAATTTTCAGGTTCAAAAAGGTCAACGGAACTTGGGATTCCCAGCCAGTCTCCCATGCTGGTACTTGCCAAGCCTTAAGCTGCTGCGATATGACGAGAGCAGGCACATTCAGCTTAGAATGGCCGTTGACAGCAGCTGTTCAATTTGAACCTTCTTTTACTATCTCATAGAGAAATTAACACAATTTTCAGGTTCAAAAAGGTCAACAGAACTTGGGATTCCCAGCCAGTCTCCCATGCTGGTACTTGCCAAGCCTTAAGCTGCATTGCTGCTGCGATCTGACGAGAGCAGGCACATTCAGCTTAGAATGGCCGTTGACAGCAGCTGTTCAATTTGAACCTTCTTTTACTATCTCATAGAGAAACTAACACAATTTTCAGGTTCAAAAAGGTCAACAGAACTTGGGATTTCCAGCCAGTCTCCCATGCTGGTACTTGCCAAGCCTTAAGCTGCATTGCTGCTGCGATCTGACGAGAGCAGGCGGCACATTCAGCTTAGAATGGCCGTTGACAGCAGCTGTTCAATTTGAACCTTCTTTTACTATCTCATAGAGAAATTAACACAATTTTCAGGTTCAAAAAGGTCAACGGAACTTGGGATTCCCAGCCAGTCTCCCATGCTGGTACTTGCCAAGCCTTAAGCTGCATTGCTGCTGCGATCTGACGAGAGCAGGCACATTCAGCTTAGAAGGGCCGTTGACAGCAGCTGTTCAGTTTGAACCTTCTTTTACTATCTCATAGAGAAACTAACACAATTTTCAGGTTCAAAAAGGTGAACGGAACTTGGGATTCCCAGCCAGTCTCCCATGCTGGTACTTGCCAAGCCTTAAGCTGCATTGCTGCTGCGATGTGACGAGAGCAGGCACATTCAGCTTAGATTGGCTGTTGACAGCAGCTGTTCAATTTGAACCTTCTTTTACTATCTCATAGAGAAACTAACACAATTTTCAGGTTCAAAAAGGTCAACGGAACTTGGGATTCCCAGCCAGTTTCCCATGCTGGTACTTGCCAAGCCTTAAGCTGCATTGCTGCTGCGATCTGATGAGAGCAGGCACATTCAGCTTAGAATGGCCGTTGACAGCAGCTGTTCAATTTGAACCTTCTTTTACTATCTCATAGAGAAACTAACACAATTTTCAGGTTCAAAAAGGTCAACGGAACTTGGGATTCCCAGCCAGTCTCCCATGCTGGTACTTGCCAAGCCTTAAGCTGCTGCGATCTGACGAGAGCAGGCACATTCAGCTTAGAATGGCCGTTGACAGCAGCTGTTCAATTTGAACCTTCTTTTACTATCTCATAGAGAAATTAACACAATTTTCAGGTTCAAAAAGGTCAACAGAACTTGGGATTCCCAGCCAGTCTCCCATGCTGGTACTTGCCAAGCCTTAAGCTGCATTGCTGCTGCGCTCTGACGAGAGCAGGCACATTCAGCTTAGAATGGCCGTTGACAGCAGCTGTTCAATTTGAACCTTCTTTTACTATCTCATAGAGAAACTAACACAATTTTCAGGTTCAAAAAGGTCAACGGAACTTGGGATTCCCAGCCAGTCTCCCATGCTGGTACTTGCCAAGCCTTAAGCTGCATTGCTGCTGCGATCTGACGAGAGCAGGCACATTCAGCTTAGAATGGCCGTTGACAGCAGCTGTTCAATTTGAACCTTCTTTTACTATCTCATAGAGAAACTAACACAATTTTCAGGTTCAAAAAGGTCAACGGAACTTGGGATTCCCAGCCAGTCTCCCATGCTGGTACTTGCCAAGCCTTAAGCTGCATTGCTGCTGCGATCTGACGAGAGCAGGCACATTCAGCTTAGAATGGCCGTTGACAGCAGCTGTTCAATTTGAACCTTCTTTAACTATCTCATAGAGAAACTAACACAATTTTCAGGTTCAAAAAGGTCAACAGAACTTAGGATTCCCAGCCAGTCTCCCATGCTGGTACTTGCCAAGCCTTAAGCTGCATTGCTGCTGCGATCTGACGAGAGCAGGCACATTCAGCTTAGAATGGCCGTTGACAGCAGCTGTTCAATTTGAACCTTCTTTTACCATCTTTGACAGAGAAACTAACAATTTTCAGGTTCAAAAAGGTCAACGGAACTTGGGATTCCCAGCCAGTCTCCCATGCTGTTACTTGCCAAGCCTTAAGCTGCATTGCTGCTGCGATCTGACGAGAGCAGGCACATTCAGCTTAGAATGGCCGTTGACAGCAGCTGTTCAATTTGAACCTTCTTTTACTATCTCATAGAGAAACTAACACAATTTTCAGGTTCAAAAAGGTCAACAGAACTTGGGATTCCCAGCCAGTCTCCCATGCTGGTACTTGCCAAGCCTTAAGCTGCATTGCTGCTGCGATCTGACGAGAGCAGGCACATTCAGCTTAGAATGGCCGTTGACAGCAGCTGTTCAATTTGAACCTTCTTTTACTATCTCATAGAGAAACTAACACAATTTTCAGGTTCAAAATGGTCAACGGAACAAGGGATTCCCAGCCAGTCTCCCATGCTGGTACTTGCCAAGCCTTAAGCTGCTGCGATCTGACGAGAGCAGGCACATTCAGCTTAGAATGGCCGTTGACAGCAGCTGTTCAATTTGAACCTTCTTTTACTATCTCATAGAGAAACTAACACAATTTTCAGGTTCAAAAAGGTCAACAGAACTTGGGATTCCCAGCCAGTCTCCCATGCTGGTACTTGCCAAGCCTTAAGCTGCATTGCTGCTGCGATCTGACGAGAGCAGGCACATTCAGCTTAGAATGGCCGTTGACAGCAGCTGTTCAATTTGAACCTTCTTTTACTATCTCATAGAGAAACTAACACAATTTTCAGGTTCAAAAAGGTCAACAGAACTTGGGATTCCCAGCCAGTCTCCCATGCTGGTACTTGCCAAGCCTTAAGCTGCAATGCTGCTGCGATCTGACGAGAGCAGGCACATTCAGCTTAGAATGGCCGTTGACAGCAGCTGTTCAATTTGAACCTTCTTTTACCATCTTTGACAGAGAAACTAACAATTTTCAGGTTCAAAAAGGTCAACGGAACTTGGGATTCCCAGCCAGTCTCCCATGCTGGTACTTGCCAAGCCTTAAGCTGCATTGCTGCTGCGATCTGACGAGAGCAGGCACATTCAGCTTAGAATGGCCGTTGACAGCAGCTGTTCAATTTGAACCTTCTTTTACTATCTCATAGAGAAACTAACACAATTTTCAGGTTCAAAAAGGTCAACGGAACTTGGGATTCCCAGCCAGTCTCCCATGCTGGTACTTGCCAAGCCTTAAGCTGCATTGCTGAAGCGATCTGACGAGAGCAGGCACATTCAGCTTAGAATGGCCGTTGACAGCAGCTGTTCAATTTGAACCTTCTTTTACTATCTCATAGAGAAACTAACACAATTTTCAGGTTCAAAAAGGTCAACGGAACTTGGGATTCCCAGCCAGTCTCCCATGCTGGTACTTGCCAAGCCTTAAGCTGCATTGATGCTGCGATCTGACGAGAGCAGGCACATTCAGCTTAGAATGGCCGTTGACAGCAGCTGTTCAGTTTGAACCTTCTTTTACTATCTCATAGAGAAACTAACACAATTTTCAGGTTCAAAAAGGTCAACGGAACTTGGGATTCCCAGCCAGTCTCCCATGCTGGTACTTGCCAAGCCTTAAGCTGCTGCGATCTGACGAGAGCAGGCACATTCAGCTTAGAATGGCCGTTGACAGCAGCTGTTCAATTTGAAACTTCTTTTACCATCTTTGACAGAGAAACTAACAATTTTCAGGTTCAAAAAGGTCAACGGAACTTGGGATTCCCAGCCAGTCTCCCATGCTGGTACTTGCCAAGCCTTAAGCTGCATTGATGCTGCGATCTGACGAGAGCAGGCACATTCAGCTTAGAATGTCCGTTGACAGCAGCTGTTCAGTTTGAACCTTCTTTTACTATCTCATAGAGAAACTAACACAATTTTCAGGTTCAAAAATGTCAACGGAACTTGGGATTCCCAGCCAGTCTCCCATGCTGGTACTTGCCAAGCCTTAAGCTGCATTGCTGCTGCGATCTGACGAGAGCAGGCACATTCAGCTTAGAATGGCCGTTGACAGCAGCTGTTCAGTTTGAACCTTCTTTTACTATCTCATAGAGAAACTAACACAATTTTCAGGTTCAAAAAGGTCAACGGAACTTGGGATTCCCAGCCAGTCTCCCATGCTGGTACTTGCCAAGCCTTAAGCTGCTGCGATCTGACGAGAGCAGGCATATTCAGCTTAGGATGGCCGTTGACAGCAGCTGTTCAATTTGAACCTTCTTTTACTATCTCATAGAGAAACTAACACAATTTTCAGGTTCAAAAGGTCAACGGAACTTGGGATTCCCAGCCAGTCTCCCATGCTGGTACTTGCCAAGCCTTAAGCTGCATTGATGCTGCGATCTGACGAGAGCAGGCACATTCAGCTTAGAATGGCCGTTGACAGCAGCTGTTCAGTTTGAACCTTCTTTTACTATCTCATAGAGAAACTAACACAATTTTCAGGTTAAAAATATCAACGGAACTTGGGATTCCCAGCCAGTCTCCCATGCTGGTACTTGCCAAGCCTTAAGCTGCATTGCTGCTGCGAGCTGACAAGAGCAGGCACGTTCAGCTTAGAATGGCCGTTGACAGCAGCTGATCAGTTTGAACCTTCTTTTACTATCTCATAGAGAAACTAACACAATTTTCAGGTTCAAAAAGGTCAACGGAACTTGGGATTCCCAGCCAGTCTCCCAATGCTGGTACTTGCCAAGCCTTAAGCTGCATTGCTGCTGCGATCTGACGAGATCAGGCACATTCAGCTTAGAATGGCCGTTGACAGCAGCTGTTCAATTTGAACCTTCTTTTACTATCTCATAGAGAAACTAACACAATTTTCAGGTTCAAAAAGGTCAACGGAACTTGGGATTCCCAGCCAGTCTCCCATGCTGGTACTTGCCAAGCCTTAAGCTGCATTGCTGCTGCGATCTGACGAGAGCAGGCACATTCAGCTTAGAATGGCCGTTGACAGCAGCTGTTCAATTTGAACCTTCTTTTACTATCTCATAGAGAAACTAACACAATTTTCAGGTTCAAAAAGGTCAACGGAACTTGGGATTCCCAGCCAGTCTCCCATGCTGGTACTTGCCAAGCCTTAAGCTGCAATGCTGCTGCGATCTGACGAGAGCACGCACATTCAGCTTAGAATGGCCGTTGACAGCAGCTGTTCAATTTGAACCTTCTTTTACTATCTCATAGAGAAACTAACACAATTTTCAGGTTCAAAAAGGTCAACAGAACTTGGGATTCCCAGCCAGTCTCCCATACTGGTACTTGCCAAGCCTTAAGCTGCATTGCTGCTGCGATCTGACGAGAGCACGCACATTGAGCTTAGAATGGCCGTTGACAGCAGCTTTTCAATTTGAACCTTATTTTACTATCTCATAGAGAAACTAACACAATTTTCAGGTTCAAAAAGGTCAACAGAACTTGGGATTCCCAGCCAGTCTCCCATACTGGTACTTGCCAAGCCTTAAGCTGCATTGCTGCTGCGATCTGACGAGAGCAGGCACATTCAGCTTAGAATGGCCGTTGACAGCAGCTGTTCAATTTGAACCTTCTTTTACTATCTCATAGAAAAACTAACACAATTTTCAGGTTCAAAAAGGTCAACAGAACTTGGGATTTCCAGCCAGTCTCCCATGCTGGTACTTGCCAAGCCTTAAGCTGCATTGCTGCTGCGATCTGACGAGAGCAGGCACATTCAGCTTAGAATGGCCGTTGACAGCAGCTGTTCAATTTGAACCTTCTTTTACTATCTCATAGAGAAACTAACACAATTTTCAGGTTCAAAAAGGTCAACAGAACTTGGGATTCGCAGCCAGTCTCCCATGCTGGTACTTGCCAAACCTTAAGCTGCATTGCTGCTGCGATCTGACGAGAGCAGGCACATTCAGCTTAGAATGGATGTTGACAGCAGCTGTTCAATTTGAACCTTCTTTTACTATCTCATAGAGAAACTAACACAATTTTCAGGTTCAAAAAGGTCAACGGAACTTGGGATTCCCAGCCAGTCTCCCATGCTGGTACTTGCCAAGCCTTAAGCTGCATTGCTGCTGCGATCTGACGAGAGCAGGCACATTCAGCTTAGAATGGCCGTTGACAGCAGCTGTTCAATTTGAACCTTCTTTTACTATCTCATAGAGAAACTAACACAATTTTCAGGTTCAAAAAGGTCAACAGAACTTGGGATTTCCAGCCAGTCTCCCATGCTGGTACTTGCCAAGCCTTAAGCTGCATTGCTGCTGCGATCTGACGAGAGCAGGCACATTCAGCTTAGAATGGCCGTTGACAGCAGCTGTTCAATTTGAACCTTCTTTTACTATCTCATAGAAAAACTAACACAATTTTCAGGTTCAAAAAGGTCAACAGAACTTGGGATTTCCAGCCAGTCTCCCATGCTGGTACTTGCCAAGCCTTAAGCTGCATTGCTGCTGCGATCTGACGAGAGCAGGCACATTCAGCTTAGAATGGCCGTTGACAGCAGCTGTTCAATTTGAACCTTCTTTTACTATCTCATAGAGAAACTAACACAATTTTCAGGTTCAAAAAGGTCAACGGAACTTGGGATTCCCAGCCAGTCTCCCATGCTGGTACTTGCCAAGCCTTAAGCTGCATTGCTGCTGCGGTCTGACGAGAGCAGGCACATTCAGCTTAGAATGGCCGTTGACAGCAGCTGTTCAGTTTGAACCTTCTTTTACTATCTCATAGAGAAACTAACACAATTTTCAGGTTCAAAAAGGTGAACGGAACTTTGGATTCCCAGCCAGTCTCCCATGCTGGTACTTGCCAAGCCTTAAGCTGCATTGCTGCTGCGATGTGACGAGAGCAGGCACATTCAGCTTAGATTGACTGTTGACAGCAGCTGTTCAATTTGAACCTTCTTTTACTATCTCATAGAGAAACTAACACAATTTTCAGGTTCAAAAAGGTCAACGGAACTTGGGATTCCCAGCCAGTCTCCCATGCTGGTACTTGCCAAGCCTTAAGCTGCTGCGATCTGAAGAGAGCAGGCACATTCAGCTTAGAATGGCCGTTGACAGCAGCTGTTCAATTTGAAACTTCTTTTACCATCTTTGACAGAGAAACTAACAATTTTCAGGTTCAAAAAGGTCAACGGAACATGGGATTCCCAGCCAGTCTCCCATGCTGGTACTTGCCAAGCCTTAAGCTGCATTGATGCTGCGATCTGACGAGAGCAGGCACATTCAGCTTAGAATGGCCGTTGACAGCAGCTGTTCAGTTTGAACCTTCTTTTACTATCTCATAGAGAAACTAACACAATTTTCAGGTTCAAAAATGTCAACGGAACTTGGGATTCCCAGCCAGTCTCCCATGCTGGTACTTGCCAAGCCTTAAGCTGCATTGCTGCTGCGATCTGACGAGAGCAGGCACATTCAGCTTAGAATGGCCGTTGACAGCAGCTGTTCAGTTTGAACCTTCTTTTACTATCTCATAGAGAAACTAACACAATTTTCAGGTTCAAAAAGGTCAACGGAACTTGGGATTCCCAGCCAGTCTCCCATGCTGGTACTTGCCAAGCCTTAAGCTGCTGCGATCTGACGAGAGCAGGCATATTCAGCTTAGAATGGCCGTTGACAGCAGCTGTTCAATTTGAACCTTCTTTTACTATCTCATAGAGAAACTAACACAATTTTCAGGTTCAAAAAGGTCAACGGAACTTGGGATTCCCAGCCAGTCTCCCATGCTGGTACTTGCCAAGCCTTAAGCTGCATTGATGCTGCGATCTGACGAGAGCAGGCACATTCAGCTTAGAATGGCCGTTGACAGCAGCTGTTCAGTTTGAACCTTCTTTTACTATCTCATAGAGAAACTAACACAATTTTCAGGTTAAAAATATCAACGGAACTTGGGATTCCCAGCCAGTCTCCCATGCTGGTACTTGCCAAGCCTTAAGCTGCATTGCTGCTGCGAGCTGACAAGAGCAGGCACATTCAGCTTAGAATGGCCGTTGACAGCAGCTGATCAGTTTGAACCTTCTTTTACTATCTCATAGAGAAACTAACACAATTTTCAGGTTCAAAAAGGTCAACGGAACTTGGGATTCCCAGCCAGTCTCCCAATGCTGGTACTTGCCAAGCCTTAAGCTGCATTGCTGCTGCGATCTGACGAGATCAGGCACATTCAGCTTAGAATGGCCGTTGACAGCAGCTGTTCAATTTGAACCTTCTTTTACTATCTCATAGAGAAACTAACACAATTTTCAGGTTCAAAAAGGTCAACGGAACTTGGGATTCCCAGCCAGTCTCCCATGCTGGTACTTGCCAAGCCTTAAGCTGCATTGCTGCTGCGATCTGACGAGAGCAGGCACATTCAGCTTAGAATGGCCGTTGACAGCAGCTGTTCAATTTGAACCTTCTTTTACTATCTCATAGAGAAACTAACACAATTTTCAGGTTCAAAAAGGTCAACGGAACTTGGGATTCCCAGCCAGTCTCCCATGCTGGTACTTGCCAAGCCTTAAGCTGCAATGCTGCTGCGATCTGACGAGAGCACGCACATTCAGCTTAGAATGGCCGTTGACAGCAGCTGTTCAATTTGAACCTTCTTTTACTATCTCATAGAGAAACTAACACAATTTTCAGGTTCAAAAAGGTCAACAGAACTTGGGATTCCCAGCCAGTCTCCCATACTGGTACTTGCCAAGCCTTAAGCTGCATTGCTGCTGCGATCTGACGAGAGCACGCACATTGAGCTTAGAATGGCCGTTGACAGCAGCTTTTCAATTTGAACCTTCTTTTACTATCTCATAGAGAAACTAACACAATTTTCAGGTTCAAAAAGGTCAACAGAACTTGGGGTTCCCAGCCAGTCTCCCATACTGGTACTTGCCAAGCCTTAAGCTGCATTGCTGCTGCGATCTGACGAGAGCAGGCACATTCAGCTTAGAATGGCCGTTGACAGCAGCTGTTCAATTTGAACCTTCTTTTACTATCTCATAGAAAAACTAACACAATTTTCAGGTTCAAAAAGGTCAACAGAACTTGGGATTTCCAGCCAGTCTCCCATGCTGGTACTTGCCAAGCCTTAAGCTGCATTGCTGCTGCGATCTGACGAGAGCAGGCACATTCAGCTTAGAATGGCCGTTGACAGCAGCTGTTCAATTTGAACCTTCTTTTACTATCTCATAGAGAAACTAACACAATTTTCAGGTTCAAAAAGGTCAACGGAACTTGGGATTCCCAGCCAGTCTCCCATGCTGGTACTTGCCAAGCCTTAAGCTGCATTGCTGCTGCGATCTGACGAGAGCAGGCACATTCAGCTTAGAATGGCCGTTGACAGCAGCTGTTCAGTTTGAACCTTCTTTTACTATCTCATAGAGAAACTAACACAATTTTCAGGTTCAAAAAGGTCAACGGAACTTGGGATTCCCAGCCAGTCTCCCATGCTGGTACTTGCCAAGCCTTAAGCTGCTGCGATCTGACGAGAGCAGGCACATTCAGCTTAGAATGGCCGTTGACAGCAGCTGTTCAATTTGAACCTTCTTTTACTATCTCATAGAGAAACTAACACAATTTTCAGGTTCAAAAAGGTCAACAGAACTTGGGATTCGCAGCCAGTCTCCCATGCTGGTACTTGCCAAGCCTTAAGCTGCATTGCTGCTGCGATCTGACGAGAGCAGGCACATTCAGCTTAGAATGGATGTTGACAGCAGCTGTTCAATTTGAACCTTCTTTTACTATCTCATAGAGAAACTAACACAATTTTCAGGTTCAAAAAGGTCAACGGAACTTGGGATTCCCAGCCAGTCTCCCATGCTGGTACTTGCCAAGCCTTAAGCTGCATTGCTGCTGCGATCTGACGAGAGCAGGCACATTCAGCTTAGAATGGCCGTTGACAGCAGCTTTTTCAATTTGAACCTTCTTTTACTATCTCATAGAGAAACTAACACAATTTTCAGGTTCAAAAAGGTCAACAGAACTTGGGATTTCCAGCCAGTCTCCCATGCTGGTACTTGCCAAGCCTTAAGCTGCATTGCTGCTGCGATCTGACGAGAGCAGGCACATTCAGCTTAGAATGGCCGTTGACAGCAGCTGTTCAATTTGAACCTTCTTTTACCATCTTTGACAGAGAAACTAACAATTTTCAGGTTCAAAAAGGTCAACGGAACTTGGGATTCCCAGCCAGTCTCCCATGCTGGTACTTGCCAAGCCTTAAGCTGCATTGCTGCTGCAATCTGACGAGAGCAGGCACATTCAGCTTAGAATGGCCGTTAACAGCAGCTGTTCAATTTGAACCTTCTTTTACTATCTCATAGAGAAACTAACACAATTTTCAGGTTCAAAAAGGTCATCGGAACTTGGGATTCCCAGCCAGTCTCCCATGCTGGTACTTGCCAAGCCTTAAGCTGCATTGCTGCTGCGAACTGACGAGAGCAGGCACATTCAGCTTAGAATGGCCGTTGACAGCAGCTGTTCAATTTGAACCTTCTTTTACTATCTCATAGAGAAACTAACACAATTTTCAGGTTCAAAAAGGTCAACGGAACTTGGGATTCCCAGCCAGTCTCCCATGCTGGTACTTGCCAAGCCTTAAGCTGCTGCGATCTGACGAGAGCAGGCACATTCAGCTTAGAATGGCCGTTGACAGCAGCTGTTCAATTTGAACCTTCTTTTACTATCTCATAGAAAAACTAACACAATTTTCAGGTTCAAAAAGGTCAACAGAACTTGGGATTCCCAGCCAGTCTCCCATGCTGGTACTTGCCAAGCCTTAAGCTGCATTGCTGCTGCGATCTGACGAGAGCAGGCACATTCAGCTTAGAATGGCCGTTGACAGCAGCTGTTCAATTTGAACCTTCTTTTACTATCTCATAGAGAAACTAACACAATTTTCAGGTTCAAAAAGGTCAACGGAACTTGGGATTCCCAGCCAGTCTCCCATGCTGGTACTTGCCAAGCCTTAAGCTGCATTGCTGCTGCGATCTGACGAGAGCAGGCACATTCAGCTTAGAATGGCCGTTGACAGCAGCTGTTCAGTTTGAACCTTCTTTTACTATCTCATAGAGAAACTAACACAATTTTCAGGTTCAAAAAGGTCAACGGAACTTGGGATTCCCAGCCAGTCTCCCATGCTGGTACTTGCCAAGCCTTAAGCTGCTGCGATCTGACGAGAGCAGGCACATTCAGCTTAGAATGGCCGTTGACAGCAGCTGTTCAATTTGAACCTTCTTTTACTATCTCATAGAGAAACTAACACAATTTTCAGGTTCAAAAAGGTCAACGGAACTTGGGATTCCCAGCCAGTCTCCCATGCTGTTACTTGCCAAGCCTTAAGCTGCATTGCTGCTGCGATCTGACGAGAGCAGGCACATTCAGCTTAGAATGGCCGTTGACAGCAGCTGTTCAATTTGAACCTTCTTTTACTATCT
Source organism: Engystomops pustulosus (assembly GCF_040894005.1). Lineage (NCBI taxonomy): Eukaryota > Metazoa > Chordata > Amphibia > Anura > Leptodactylidae > Engystomops > Engystomops pustulosus. The sequence goes on from NW_027285080.1 coordinate 66,800, forward strand.
CATAGAGAAACTAACACAATTTTCAGGTTCAAAAAGGTCAACAGAACTTGGGATTCCCAGCCAGTCTCCCATGCTGGTACTTGCCAAGCCTTAAGCTGCATTGCTGCTGCGATCTGACGAGAGCAGGCACATTCAGCTTAGAATGGCCGTTGACAGCAGCTGTTCTATTTGAACCTTCTTTTACTATCTCATAGAAAAACTAACACAATTTTCAGGTTCAAAAAGGTCAACAGAACTTGGGATTCCCAGCCAGTCTCCCATGCTGGTACTTGCCAAGCCTTAAGCTGCATTGCTGCTGCGATCTGACGAGAGCAGGCACATTCAGCTTAGAATGGCCGTTGACAGCAGCTGTTCTATTTGAACCTTCTTTTACTATCTCATAGAAAAACTAACACAATTTTCAGGTTCAAAAAGGTCAACAGAACTTGGGATTTCCAGCCAGTCTCCCATGCTGGTACTTGCCAAGCCTTAAGCTGCATTGCTGCTGCGATCTGACGAGAGCAGGCACATTCAGCTTAGAATGGCCGTTGACAGCAGCTGTTCAATTTGAACCTTCTTTTACTATCTCATAGAGAAACTAAACCAATTTTCAGGTTCAAAAAGGTCAACGGAACTTGGGATTCCCAGCCAGTCTCCCATGCTGGTACTTGCCAAGCCTTAAGCTGCATTGCTGCTGCGGTCTGACGAGAGCAGGCACATTCAGCTTAGAATGGCCGTTGACAGCAGCTGTTCAGTTTGAACCTTCTTTTACTATCTCATAGAGAAACTAACACAATTTTCAGGTTCAAAAAGGTGAACGGAACTTGGGATTCCCAGCCAGTCTCCCATGCTGGTACTTGCCAAGCCTTAAGCTGCATTGCTGCTGCGATGTGACGAGAGCACGCACATTCAGCTTAGATTGGCTGTTGACAGCAGCTGTTCAATTTGAACCTTCTTTTACTATCTCATAGAGAAACTATCACAATTTTCAGGTTCAAAAAGGTCAACGGAACTTGGGATTCCCAGCCAGTCTCCCATGCTGGTACTTGCCAAGCCTTAAGCTGCATTGATGCTGCGATCTGACGAGAGCAGGCACATTCAGCTTAGAATGGCCGTTGACAGCAGCTGTTCAGTTTGAACCTTCTTTTACTATCTCATAGAGAAACTAACACAATTTTCAGGTTCAAAAATGTCAACGGAACTTGGGATTCCCAGCCAGTCTCCCATGCTGGTACTTGCCAAGCCTTAAGCTGCATTGCTGCTGCGATCTGACGAGAGCAGGCACATTCAGCTTAGAATGGCCGTTGACAGCAGCTGTTCAGTTTGAACCTTCTTTTACTACCTCATAGAGAAACTAACACAATTTTCAGGTTCAAAAAGGTCAATGGAACTTGGGATTCCCAGCCAGTCTCCCATGCTGGTACTTGCCAAGCCTTAAGCTGCTGCGATCTGACGAGAGCAGGCATATTCAGCTTAGAATGGCCGTTGACAGCAGCTGTTCAATTTGAACCTTCTTTTACTATCTCATAGAGAAACTAACACAATTTTCAGGTTCAAAAAGGTCAACGGAACTTGGGATTCCCAGCCAGTCTCCCATGCTGGTACTTGCCAAGCCTTAAGCTGCATTGATGCTGCGATCTGACGAGAGCAGGCACATTCAGCTTAGAATGGCCGTTGACAGCAGCTGTTCAGTTTGAACCTTCTTTTACTATCTCATAGAGAAACTAACACAATTTTCAGGTTAAAAATATCAACGGAACTTGGGATTCCCAGCCAGTCTCCCATGCTGGTACTTGCCAAGCCTTAAGCTGCATTGCTGCTGCGATCTGACAAGAGCAGGCACATTCAGCTTAGAATGGCCGTTGACAGCAGCTGATCAGTTTGAACCTTCTTTTACTATCTCATAGAGAAACTAACACAATTTTCAGGTTCAAAAAGGTCAACGGAACTTGGGATTCCCAGCCAGTCTCCCATGCTGGTACTTGCCAAGCCTTAAGCTGCATTGCTGCTGCGATCTGACGAGATCAGGCACATTCAGCTTAGAATGACCGTTGACAGCAGCTGTTCAATTTGAACCTTCTTTTACTATCTCATAGAGAAACTAACACAATTTTCAGGTTCAAAAAGGTCAACGGAACTTGGGATTCCCAGCCAGTCTCCCGTGCTGGTACTTGCCAAGCCTTAAGCTGCATTGCTGCTGCGATCTGACGAGAGCAGGCACATTCAGCTTAGAATGGCCGTTGACAGCAGCTGTTCAGTTTGAACCTTCTTTTACTATCTCATAGAGAAACTAACACAATTTTCAGGTTCAAAAAGGTCAACGGAACTTGGGATTCCCAGCCAGTCTCCCATGCTGGTACTTGCCAAGCCTTAAGCTGCAATGCTGCTGCGATCTGACGAGAGCAGGCACATTCAGCTTAGAATGGCCGTTGACAGCAGCTGTTCAATTTGAACCTTCTTTTACTATCTCATAGAGAAACTAACACAATTTTCAGGTTCAAAAAGGTCAACAGAACTTGGGATTCCCAGCCAGTCTCCCATACTGGTACTTGCCAAGCCTTAAGCTGCATTGCTGCTGCGATCTGACGAGAGCACGCACATTCAGCTTAGAATGGCCGTTGACAGCAGCTTTTCAATTTGAACCTTCTTTTACTATCTCATAGAGAAACTAACACAATTTTCAGGTTCAAAAAGGTCAACAGAACTTGGGATTCCCAGCCAGTCTCCCATACTGGTACTTGCCAAGCCTTAAGCTGCATTGCTGCTGCGATCTGACAAGAGCAGGCACATTCAGCTTAGAATGGCCGTTGACAGCAGCTGTTCAATTTGAACCTTCTTTTACTATCTCATAGAAAAACTAACACAATTTTCAGGTTCAAAAAGGTCAACAGAACTTGGGATTTCCAGCCAGTCTCCCATGCTGGTACTTGCCAAGCCTTAAGCTGCATTGCTGCTGCGATCTGACGAGAGCAGGCACATTCAGCTTAGAATGGCCGTTGACAGCAGCTGTTCAATTTGAACCTTCTTTTACTATCTCATAGAGAAACTAACACAATTTTCAGGTTCAAAAAGGTCAACGGAACTTGGGATTCCCAGCCAGTCTCCCATGCTGGTACTTGCCAAGCCTTAAGCTGCATTGCTGCTGCGATCTGACGAGAGCAGGCACATTCAGCTTAGAATGGCCGTTGACAGCAGCTGTTCAGTTTGAACCTTCTTTTACTATCTCATAAAGAAACTAACACAATTTTCAGGTTCAAAAAGGTCAACGGAACTTGGGATTCCCAGCCAGTCTCCCATGCTGGTACTTGCCAAGCCTTAAGCTGCAATGCTGCTGCGATCTGACGAGAGCAGGCACATTCAGCTTAGAATGGCCGTTGACAGCAGCTGTTCAATTTGAACCTTCTTTTACTATCTCATAGAGAAACTAACACAATTTTCAGGTTCAAAAAGGTCAACAGAACTTGGGATTCCCAGCCAGTCTCCCATACTGGTACTTGCCAAGCCTTAAGCTGCATTGCTGCTGCGATCTGACGAGAGCACGCACATTCAGCTTAGAATGGCCGTTGACAGCAGCTTTTCAATTTGAACCTTCTTTTACTATCTCATAGAGAAACTAACACAATTTTCAGGTTCAAAAAGGTCAACAGAACTTGGGATTCCCAGCCAGTCTCCCATACTGGTACTTGCCAAGCCTTAAGCTGCATTGCTGCTGCGATCTGACAAGAGCAGGCACATTCAGCTTAGAATGGCCGTTGACAGCAGCTGTTCAATTTGAACCTTCTTTTACTATCTCATAGAAAAACTAACACAATTTTCAGGTTCAAAAAGGTCAACAGAACTTGGGATTTCCAGCCAGTCTCCCATGCTGGTACTTGCCAAGCCTTAAGCTGCATTGCTGCTGCGATCTGACGAGAGCAGGCACATTCAGCTTAGAATGGCCGTTGACAGCAGCTGTTCAATTTGAACCTTCTTTTACTATCTCATAGAGAAACTAACACAATTTTCAGGTTCAAAAAGGTCAACGGAACTTGGGATTCCCAGCCAGTCTCCCATGCTGGTACTTGCCAAGCCTTAAGCTGCATTGCTGCTGCGATCTGACGAGAGCAGGCACATTCAGCTTAGAATGGCCGTTGACAGCAGCTGTTCAGTTTGAACCTTCTTTTACTATCTCATAGAGAAACTAACACAATTTTCAGGTTCAAAAAGGTCAACGGAACTTGGGATTCCCAGCCAGTCTCCCATGCTGGTACTTGCCAAGCCTTAAGCTGCTGCGATCTGACGAGAGCAGGCACATTCAGCTTAGAATGGCCGTTGACAGCAGCTGTTCAATTTGAACCTTCTTTTACTATCTCATAGAGAAACTAACACAATTTTCAGGTTCAAAAAGGTCAACAGAACTTGGGATTCCCAGCCAGTCTCCCATGCTGGTACTTGCCAAGCCTTAAGCTGCATTGCTGCTGCGATCTGACGAGAGCAGGCACATTCAGCTTAGAATGGATGTTGACAGCAGCTGTTCAATTTGAACCTTCTTTTACTATCTCATAGAGAAACTAACACAATTTTCAGGTTCAAAAAGGTCAACGGAACTTGGGATTCCCAGCCAGTCTCCCATGCTGGTACTTGCCAAGCTTTAAGCTGCATTGCTGCTGCGATCTGACGAGAGCAGGCACATTCAGCTTAGAATGGCCGTTGACAGCAGCTGTTCAATTTGAACCTTCTTTTACTATCTCATAGAGAAACTAACACAATTTTCAGGTTCAAAAAGTTCAACAGAACTTGGGATTCCCAGCCAGTCTCCCATGCTGGTACTTGCCAAGCCTAAAGCTGCATTGCTGCTGCGATCTGACGAGAGCAGGCACATTCAGCTTAGAATGGCCATTGACAGCAGCTGTTCAATTTGAACCTTCTTTTACTATCTCATAGAAAAACTAACACAATTTTCAGGTTCAAAAAGGTCAACAGAACTTGGGATTTCCAGCCAGTCTCCCATGCTGGTACTTGCCAAGCCTTAAGCTGCATTGCTGCTGCGATCTGACGAGAGCAGGCACATTCAGCTTAGAATGGCCGTTGACAGCAGCTGTTCAATTTGAACCTTCTTTTACTATCTCATAGAGAAACTAACACAATTTTCAGGTTCAAAAAGGTCAACGGAACTTGGGATTCCCAGCCAGTCTCCCATGCTGGTACTTGCCAAGCCTTAAGCTGCATTGCTGCTGCGGTCTGACGAGAGCAGGCACATTCAGCTTAGAATGGCCGTTGACAGCAGCTGTTCAGTTTGAACCTTCTTTTACTATCTCATAGAGAAACTAACACAATTTTCAGGTTCAAAAAGGTCAACGGAACTTGGGATTCCCAGCCAGTCTCCCATGCTGGTACTTGCCAAGCCATAAGCTGCATTGCTGCTGCGATCTGACGAGAGCACGCACATTCAGCTTAGAATGGCCGTTGACAGCAGCTGTTCAATTTGAACCTTCTTTTACTATCTCATAGAGAAACTAACACAATTTTCAGGTTCAAAAAGGTCAACGGAACTTGGGATTCCCAGCCAGTCTCCCATGCTGGTACTTGCCAAGCCTTAAGCTGCTGCGATCTGACGAGAGCAGGCATATTCAGCTTAGAATGGCCGTTGACAGCAGCTGTTCAATTTGAACCTTCTTTTACTATCTCATAGAGAAACTAACACAATTTTCAGGTTCAAAAAGGTCAACGGAACTTGGGATTCCCAGCCAGTCTCCCATGCTGGTACTTGCCAAGCCTTAAGCTGCATTGATGCTGCGATCTGACGAGAGCAGGCACATTCAGCTTAGAATGGCCGTTGACAGCAGCTGTTCAGTTTGAACCTTCTTTTACTATCTCATAGAGAAACTAACACAATTTTCAGGTTAAAAATATCAACGGAACTTGGGATTCCCAGCCAGTCTCCCATGCTGGTACTTGCCAAGCCTTAAGCTGCACTGCTGCTGCGATGTGACGAGAGCAGGCACATTCAGCTTAGATTGACTGTTGACAGCAGCTGTTCAATTTGAACCTTCTTTTACTATCTCATAGAGAAACTAACACAATTTTCAGGTTCAAAAAGGTCAACGGAACTTGGGATTCCCAGCCAGTCTCCCATGCTGGTACTTGCCAAGCCTTAAGCTGCTGCGATCTGACGAGAGCAGGCACATTCAGCTTAGAATGGCCGTTGACAGCAGCTGTTCAATTTGAAACTTCTTTTACCATCTTTGACAGAGAAACTAACAATTTTCAGGTTCAAAAAGGTCAACGGAACTTGGGATTCCCAGCCAGTCTCCCATGCTGGTACTTGCCAAGCCTTAAGCTGCATTGATGCTGCGATCTGACGAGAGCAGGCACATTCAGCTTAGAATGGCCGTTGACAGCAGCTGTTCAGTTTGAACCTTCTTTTACTATCTCATAGAGAAACTAACACAATTTTCAGGTTCAAAAATGTCAACGGAACTTGGGATTCCCAGCCAGTCTCCCATGCTGGTACTTGCCAAGCCTTAAGCTGCATTGCTGCTGCGATCTGACGAGAGCAGGCACATTCAGCTTAGAATGGCCGTTGACAGCAGCTGTTCAGTTTGAACCTTCTTTTACTATCTCATAGAGAAACTAACACAATTTTCAGGTTCAAAAAGGTCAACGGAACTTGGGATTCCCAGCCAGTCTCCCATGCTGGTACTTGCCAAGCCTTAAGCTGCTGCGATCTGACGAGAGCAGGCATATTCAGCTTAGAATGGCCGTTGACAGCAGCTGTTCAATTTGAACCTTCTTTTACTATCTCATAGAGAAACTAACACAATTTTCAGGTTCAAAAAGGTCAACGGAACTTGGGATTCCCAGCCAGTCTCCCATGCTGGTACTTGCCAAGCCTTAAGCTGCATTGATGCTGCGATCTGACGAGAGCAGGCACATTCAGCTTAGAATGGCCGTTGACAGCAGCTGTTCAGTTTGAACCTTCTTTTACTATCTCATAGAGAAACTAACACAATTTTCAGGTTAAAAATATCAACGGAACTTGGGATTCCCAGCCAGTCTCCCATGCTGGTACTTGCCAAGCCTTAAGCTGCATTGCTGCTGCGAGCTGACAAGAGCAGGCACATTCAGCTTAGAATGGCCGTTGACAGCAGCTGATCAGTTTGAACCTTCTTTTACTATCTCATAGAGAAACTAACACAATTTTCAGGTTCAAAAAGGTCAACGGAACTTGGGGTTCCCAGCCAGTCTCCCAATGCTGGTACTTGCCAAGCCTTAAGCTGCATTGCTGCTGCGATCTGACGAGATCAGGCACATTCAGCTTAGAATGGCCGTTGACAGCAGCTGTTCAATTTGAACCTTCTTTTACTATCTCATAGAGAAACTAACACAATTTTCAGGTTCAAAAAGGTCAACGGAACTTGGGATTCCCAGCCAGTCTCCCATGCTGGTACTTGCCAAGCCTTAAGCTGCATTGCTGCTGCGATCTGACGAGAGCAGGCACATTCAGCTTAGAATGGCCGTTGACAGCAGCTGTTCAATTTGAACCTTCTTTTACTATCTCATAGAGAAACTAACACAATTTTCAGGTTCAAAAAGGTCAACGGAACTTGGGATTCCCAGCCAGTCTCCCATGCTGGTACTTGCCAAGCCTTAAGCTGCAATGCTGCTGCGATCTGACGAGAGCACGCACATTCAGCTTAGAATGGCCGTTGACAGCAGCTGTTCAATTTGAACCTTCTTTTACTATCTCATAGAGAAACTAACACAATTTTCAGGTTCAAAAAGGTCAACAGAACTTGGGATTCCCAGCCAGTCTCCCATACTGGTACTTGCCAAGCCTTAAGCTGCATTGCTGCTGCGATCTGACGAGAGCACGCACATTGAGCTTAGAATGGCCGTTGACAGCAGCTTTTCAATTTGAACCTTCTTTTACTATCTCATAGAGAAACTAACACAATTTTCAGGTTCAAAAAGGTCAACAGAACTTGGGATTCCCAGCCAGTCTCCCATACTGGTACTTGCCAAGCCTTAAGCTGCATTGCTGCTGCGATCTGACGAGAGCAGGCACATTCAGCTTAGAATGGCCGTTGACAGCAGCTGTTCAATTTGAACCTTCTTTTACTATCTCATAGAAAAACTAACACAATTTTCAGGTTCAAAAAGGTCAACAGAACTTGGGATTTCCAGCCAGTCTCCCATGCTGGTACTTGCCAAGCCTTAAGCTGCATTGCTGCTGCGATCTGACGAGAGCAGGCACATTCAGCTTAGAATGGCCGTTGACAGCAGCTGTTCAATTTGAACCTTCTTTTACTATCTCATAGAGAAACTAACACAATTTTCAGGTTCAAAAAGGTCAACGGAACTTGGGATTCCCAGCCAGTCTCCCATGCTGGTACTTGCCAAGCCTTAAGCTGCATTGCTGCTGCGATCTGACGAGAGCAGGCACATTCAGCTTAGAATGGCCGTTGACAGCAGCTGTTCAGTTTGAACCTTCTTTTACTATCTCATAGAGAAACTAACACAATTTTCAGGTTCAAAAAGGTCAACGGAACTTGGGATTCCCAGCCAGTCTCCCATGCTGGTACTTGCCAAGCCTTAAGCTGCTGCGATCTGACGAGAGCAGGCACATTCAGCTTAGAATGGCCGTTGACAGCAGCTGTTCAATTTGAACCTTCTTTTACTATCTCATAGAGAAACTAACACAATTTTCAGGTTCAAAAAGGTCAACAGAACTTGGGATTCGCAGCCAGTCTCCCATGCTGGTACTTGCCAAGCCTTAAGCTGCATTGCTGCTGCGATCTGACGAGAGCAGGCACATTCAGCTTAGAATGGATGTTGACAGCAGCTGTTCAATTTGAACCTTCTTTTACTATCTCATAGAGAAACTAACACAATTTTCAGGTTCAAAAAGGTCAACGGAACTTGGGATTCCCAGCCAGTCTCCCATGCTGGTACTTGCCAAGCCTTAAGCTGCATTGCTGCTGCGATCTGACGAGAGCAGGCACATTCAGCTTAGAATGGCCGTTGACAGCCACTGTTCAATTTGAACCTTCTTTTACTATCTCATAGAGAAACTAACACAATTTTCAGGTTCAAAAATGTCAACAGAACTTGGGATTTCCAGCCAGTCTCCCATGCTGGTACTTGCCAAGCCTTAAGCTGCATTGCTGCTGCGATCTGACGAGAGCAGGCACATTCAGCTTAGAATGGCCGTTGACAGCAGCTGTTCAATTTGAACCTTCTTTTACTATCTCATAGAAAAACTAACACAATTTTCAGGTTCAAAAAGGTCAACAGAACTTGGGATTTCCAGCCAGTCTCCCATGCTGGTACTTGCCAAGCCTTAAGCTGCATTGCTGCTGCGATCTGACGAGAGCAGGCACATTCAGCTTAGAATGGCCGTTGACAGCAGCTGTTCAATTTGAACCTTCTTTTACTATCTCATAGAGAAACTAACACAATTTTCAGGTTCAAAAAGGTCAACGGAACTTGGGATTCCCAGCCAGTCTCCCATGCTGGTACTTGCCAAGCCTTAAGCTGCATTGCTGCTGCGGTCTGACGAGAGCAGGCACATTCAGCTTAGAATGGCCGTTGACAGCAGCTGTTCAGTTTGAACCTTCTTTTACTATCTCATAGAGAAACTAACACAATTTTCAGGTTCAAAAAGGTGAACGGAACTTTGGATTCCCAGCCAGTCTCCCATGCTGGTACTTGCCAAGCCTTAAGCTGCATTGCTGCTGCGATGTGACGAGAGCACGCACATTCAGCTTAGATTGACTGTTGACAGCAGCTGTTCAATTTGAACCTTCTTTTACTATCTCATAGAGAAACTAACACAATTTTCAGGTTCAAAAAGGTCAACGGAACTTGGGATTCCCAGCCAGTCTCCCATGCTGGTACTTGCCAAGCCTTAAGCTGCATTGATGCTGCGATCTGACGAGAGCAGGCACATTCAGCTTAGAATGGCCGTTGACAGCAGCTGTTCAGTTTGAACCTTCTTTTACTATCTCATAGAGAAACTAACACAATTTTCAGGTTAAAAATATCAACGGAACTTGGGATTCCCAGCCAGTCTCCCATGCTGGTACTTGCCAAGCCTTAAGCTGCATTGCTGCTGCGATCTGACAAGAGCAGGCACATTCAGCTTAGAATGGCCGTTGACAGCAGCTGATCAGTTTGAACCGTCTTTTACTATCTCATAGAGAAACTAACACAATTTTCAGGTTCAAAAAGGTCAACGGAACTTGGGATTCCCAGCCAGTCTCCCATGCTGGTACTTGCCAAGCCTTAAGCTGCATTGCTGCTGCGATCTGACGAGATCAGGCACATTCATCTTAGAATGGCCGTTGACAGCAGCTTTTCAATTTGAACCTTCTTTTACTATCTCATAGAGAAACTAACACAATTTTCAGGTTCAAAAAGGTCAACAGAACTTGGGATTCCCAGCCAGTCTCCCATACTGGTACTTGCCAAGCCTTAAGCTGCATTGCTGCTGCGATCTGACAAGAGCAGGCACATTCAGCTTAGAATGGCCGTTGACAGCAGCTGTTCAATTTGAACCTTCTTTTACTATCTCATAGAAAAACTAACACAATTTTCAGGTTCAAAAAGGTCAACAGAACTTGGGATTTCCAGCCAGTCTCCCATGCTGGTACTTGCCAAGCCTTAAGCTGCATTGCTGCTGCGATCTGACGAGAGCAGGCACATTCAGCTTAGAATGGCCGTTGACAGCAGCTGTTCAATTTGAACCTTCTTTTACTATCTCATAGAGAAACTAACACAATTTTCAGGTTCAAAAAGGTCAACGGAACTTGGGATTCCCAGCCAGTCTCCCATGCTGGTACTTGCCAAGCCTTAAGCTGCATTGCTGCTGCGATCTGACGAGAGCAGGCACATTCAGCTTAGAATGGCCGTTGACAGCAGCTGTTCAGTTTGAACCTTCTTTTACTATCTCATAGAGAAACTAACACAATTTTCAGGTTCAAAAAGGTCAACGGAACTTGGGATTCCCAGCCAGTCTCCCATGCTGGTACTTGCCAAGCCTTAAGCTGCTGCGATCTGACGAGAGCAGGCACATTCAGCTTAGAATGGCCGTTGACAGCAGCTGTTCAATTTGAACCTTCTTTTACTATCTCATAGAGAAACTAACACAATTTTCAGGTTCAAAAAGGTCAACAGAACTTGGGATTCCCAGCCAGTCTCCCATGCTGGTACTTGCCAAGCCTTAAGCTGCATTGCTGCTGCGATCTGACGAGAGCAGGCACATTCAGCTTAGAATGGATGTTGACAGCAGCTGTTCAATTTGAACCTTCTTTTACTATCTCATAGAGAAACTAACACAATTTTCAGGTTCAAAAAGGTCAACGGAACTTGGGATTCCCAGCCAGTCTCCCATGCTGGTACTTGCCAAGCCTTAAGCTGCATTGCTGCTGCGATCTGACGAGAGCAGGCACATTCAGCTTAGAATGGCCGTTGACAGCAGCTGTTCAATTTGAACCTTCTTTTACTATCTCATAGAGAAACTAACACAATTTTCAGGTTCAAAAAGGTCAACAGAACTTGGGATTTCCAGCCAGTCTCCCATGCTTGTACTTGCCAAGCCTTAAGCTGCATTGCTGCTGCGATCTGACGAGAGCAGGCACATTCAGCTTAGAATGGCCGTTGACAGCTGCTGTTCAATTTGAACCTTCTTTTACTATCTCATAGAGAAACTAACACAATTTTCAGGTTCAAAAAGGTCAACGGAACTTGGGATTCCCAGCCAGTCTCCCATGCTGGTACTTGCCAAGCCTTAAGCTGCATTGCTGCTGCGGTCTGACGAGAGCAGGCACATTAAGCTTAGAATGGCCGTTGACAGCAGCTGTTCAGTTTGAACCATCTTTTACTATCTCATAGAGAAACTAACACAATTTTCAGGTTCAAAAAGGTCAACGGAACTTGGGATTCCCAGCCAGTCTCCCATGCTGGTACTTGCCAAGCCATAAGCTGCATTGCTGCTGCAATCTGACGAGAGCACGCACATTCAGCTTAGAATGGCCGTTGACAGCAGCTGTTCAATTTGAACCTTCTTTTACCATCTTTGACAGAGAAACTAACAATTTTCAGGTTCAAAAAGGTCAACGGAACTTGGGATTCCCAGCCAGTCTCCCATGCTGGTACTTGCCAAGCCTTAAGCTGCATTGCTGCTGCAATCTGACGAGAGCAGGCACATTCAGCTTAGAATGGCCGTTAACAGCAGCTGTTCAATTTGAACCTTCTTTTACTATCTCATAGAGAAACTAACACAATTTTCAGGTTCAAAAAGGTCATCGGAACTTGGGATTCCCAGCCAGTCTCCCATGCTGGTACTTGCCAAGCCTTAAGCTGCATTGCTGCTGCGAACTGACGAGAGCAGGCACATTCAGCTTAGAATGGCCGTTGACAGCAGCTGTTCAATTTGAACCTTCTTTTACTATCTCATAGAGAAACTAACACAATTTTCAGGTTCAAAAAGGTCAACGGAACTTGGGATTCCCAGCCAGTCTCCCATGCTGGTACTTGCCAAGCCTTAAGCTGCTGCGATCTGACGAGAGCAGGCACATTCAGCTTAGAATGGCCGTTGACAGCAGCTGTTCAATTTGAACCTTCTTTTACTATCTCATAGAAAAACTAACACAATTTTCAGGTTCAAAAAGGTCAACAGAACTTGGGATTCCCAGCCAGTCTCCCATGCTGGTACTTGCCAAGCCTTAAGCTGCATTGCTGCTGCGATCTGACGAGAGCAGGCACATTCAGCTTAGAATGGCCGTTGACAGCAGCTGTTCAATTTGAACCTTCTTTTACTATCTCATAGAGAAACTAACACAATTTTCAGGTTCAAAAAGGTCAACGGAACTTGGGATTCCCAGCCAGTCTCCCATGCTGGTACTTGCCAAGCCTTAAGCTGCATTGCTGCTGCGATCTGACGAGAGCAGGCACATTCAGCTTAGAATGGCCGTTGACAGCAGCTGTTCAGTTTGAACCTTCTTTTACTATCTCATAGAGAAACTAACACAATTTTCAGGTTCAAAAAGGTCAACGGAACTTGGGATTCCCAGCCAGTCTCCCATGCTGGTACTTGCCAAGCCTTAAGCTGCTGCGATCTGACGAGAGCAGGCACATTCAGCTTAGAATGGCCGTTGACAGCAGCTGTTCAATTTGAACCTTCTTTTACTATCTCATAGAGAAACTAACACAATTTTCAGGTTCAAAAAGGTCAACAGAACTTGGGATTCGCAGCCAGTCTCCCATGCTGGTACTTGCCAAGCCTTAAGCTGCATTGCTGCTGCGATCTGACGAGAGCAGGCACATTCAGCTTAGAATGGATGTTGACAGCAGCTGTTCAATTTGAACCTTCTTTTACTATCTCATAGAGAAACTAACACAATTTTCAGGTTCAAAAAGGTCAACGGAACTTGGGATTCCCAGCCAGTCTCCCATGCTGGTACTTGCCAAGCCTTAAGCTGCATTGCTGCTGCGATCTGACGAGAGCAGGCACATTCAGCTTAGAATGGCCGTTGACAGCAGCTGTTCAATTTGAACCTTCTTTTACTATCTCATAGAGAAACTAACACAATTTTCAGGTTCAAAAAGGTCAACAGAACTTGGGATTCCCAGCCAGTCTCCCATGCTGGTACTTGCCAAGCCTTAAGCTGCATTGCTGCTGCGATCTGACGAGAGCAGGCACATTCAGCTTAGAATGGCCGTTGACAGCAGCTGTTCTATTTGAACCTTCTTTTACTATCTCATAGAAAAACTAACACAATTTTCAGGTTCAAAAAGGTCAACAGAACTTGGGATTTCCAGCCAGTCTCCCATGCTGGTACTTGCCAAGCCTTAAGCTGCATTGCTGCTGCGATATGACGAGAGCAGGCACATTCAGCTTAGAATGGCCGTTGACAGCAGCTGTTCAATTTGAACCTTCTTTTACTATCTCATAGAGAAACTAAACCAATTTTCAGGTTCAAAAAGGTCAACGGAACTTGGGATTCCCAGCCAGTCTCCCATGCTGGTACTTGCCAAGCCTTAAGCTGCATTGCTGCTGCGGTCTGACGAGAGCAGGCACATTCAGCTTAGAATGGCCGTTGACAGCAGCTGTTCAGTTTGAACCTTCTTTTACTATCTCATAGAGAAACTAACACAATTTTCAGGTTCAAAAAGGTGAACGGAACTTGGGATTCCCAGCCAGTCTCCCATGCTGGTACTTGCCAAGCCTTAAGCTGCATTGCTGCTGCGATGTGACGAGAGCACGCACATTCAGCTTAGATTGGCTGTTGACAGCAGCTGTTCAATTTGAACCTTCTTTTACTATCTCATAGAGAAACTATCACAATTTTCAGGTTCAAAAAGGTCAACGGAACTTGGGATTCCCAGCCAGTCTCCCATGCTGGTACTTGCCAAGCCTTAAGCTGCATTGATGCTGCGATCTGACGAGAGCAGGCACATTCAGCTTAGAATGGCCGTTGACAGCAGCTGTTCAGTTTGAACCTTCTTTTACTATCTCATAGAGAAACTAACACAATTTTCAGGTTCAAAAATGTCAACGGAACTTGGGATTCCCAGCCAGTCTCCCATGCTGGTACTTGCCAAGCCTTAAGCTGCATTGCTGCTGCGATCTGACGAGAGCAGGCACATTCAGCTTAGAATGGCCGTTGACAGCAGCTGTTCAGTTTGAACCTTCTTTTACTATCTCATAGAGAAACTAACACAATTTTCAGGTTCAAAAAGGTCAATGGAACTTGGGATTCCCAGCCAGTCTCCCATGCTGGTACTTGCCAAGCCTTAAGCTGCTGCGATCTGACGAGAGCAGGCATATTCAGCTTAGAATGGCCGTTGACAGCAGCTGTTCAATTTGAACCTTCTTTTACTATCTCATAGAGAAACTAACACAATTTTCAGGTTCAAAAAGGTCAACGGAACTTGGGATTCCCAGCCAGTCTCCCATGCTGGTACTTGCCAAGCCTTAAGCTGCATTGATGCTGCGATCTGACGAGAGCAGGCACATTCAGCTTAGAATGGCCGTTGACAGCAGCTGTTCAGTTTGAACCTTCTTTTACTATCTCATAGAGAAACTAACACAATTTTCAGGTTAAAAATATCAACGGAACTTGGGATTCCCAGCCAGTCTCCCATGCTGGTACTTGCCAAGCCTTAAGCTGCATTGCTGCTGCGATCTGACAAGAGCAGGCACATTCAGCTTAGAATGGCCGTTGACAGCAGCTGATCAGTTTGAACCTTCTTTTACTATCTCATAGAGAAACTAACACAATTTTCAGGTTCAAAAAGGTCAACGGAACTTGGGATTCCCAGCCAGTCTCCCATGCTGGTACTTGCCAAGCCTTAAGCTGCATTGCTGCTGCGATCTGACGAGATCAGGCACATTCAGCTTAGAATGACCGTTGACAGCAGCTGTTCAATTTGAACCTTCTTTTACTATCTCATAGAGAAACTAACACAATTTTCAGGTTCAAAAAGGTCAACGGAACTTGGGATTCCCAGCCAGTCTCCCGTGCTGGTACTTGCCAAGCCTTAAGCTGCATTGCTGCTGCGATCTGACGAGAGCAGGCACATTCAGCTTAGAATGGCCGTTGACAGCAGCTGTTCAGTTTGAACCTTCTTTTACTATCTCATAGAGAAACTAACACAATTTTCAGGTTCAAAAAGGTCAACGGAACTTGGGATTCCCAGCCAGTCTCCCATGCTGGTACTTGCCAAGCCTTAAGCTGCAATGCTGCTGCGATCTGACGAGAGCAGGCACATTCAGCTTAGAATGGCCGTTGACAGCAGCTGTTCAATTTGAACCTTCTTTTACTATCTCATAGAGAAACTAACACAATTTTCAGGTTCAAAAAGGTCAACAGAACTTGGGATTCCCAGCCAGTCTCCCATACTGGTACTTGCCAAGCCTTAAGCTGCATTGCTGCTGCGATCTGACGAGAGCACGCACATTCAGCTTAGAATGGCCGTTGACAGCAGCTTTTCAATTTGAACCTTCTTTTACTATCTCATAGAGAAACTAACACAATTTTCAGGTTCAAAAAGGTCAACAGAACTTGGGATTCCCAGCCAGTCTCCCATACTGGTACTTGCCAAGCCTTAAGCTGCATTGCTGCTGCGATCTGACAAGAGCAGGCACATTCAGCTTAGAATGGCCGTTGACAGCAGCTGTTCAATTTGAACCTTCTTTTACTATCTCATAGAAAAACTAACACAATTTTCAGGTTCAAAAAGGTCAACAGAACTTGGGATTTCCAGCCAGTCTCCCATGCTGGTACTTGCCAAGCCTTAAGCTGCATTGCTGCTGCGATCTGACGAGAGCAGGCACATTCAGCTTAGAATGGCCGTTGACAGCAGCTGTTCAATTTGAACCTTCTTTTACTATCTCATAGAGAAACTAACACAATTTTCAGGTTCAAAAAGGTCAACGGAACTTGGGATTCCCAGCCAGTCTCCCATGCTGGTACTTGCCAAGCCTTAAGCTGCATTGCTGCTGCGATCTGACGAGAGCAGGCACATTCAGCTTAGAATGGCCGTTGACAGCAGCTGTTCAGTTTGAACCTTCTTTTACTATCTCATAGAGAAACTAACACAATTTTCAGGTTCAAAAAGGTCAACGGAACTTGGGATTCCCAGCCAGTCTCCCATGCTGGTACTTGCCAAGCCTTAAGCTGCAATGCTGCTGCGATCTGACGAGAGCAGGCACATTCAGCTTAGAATGGCCGTTGACAGCAGCTGTTCAATTTGAACCTTCTTTTACTATCTCATAGAGAAACTAACACAATTTTCAGGTTCAAAAAGGTCAACAGAACTTGGGATTCCCAGCCAGTCTCCCATACTGGTACTTGCCAAGCCTTAAGCTGCATTGCTGCTGCGATCTGACGAGAGCACGCACATTCAGCTTAGAATGGCCGTTGACAGCAGCTTTTCAATTTGAACCTTCTTTTACTATCTCATAGAGAAACTAACACAATTTTCAGGTTCAAAAAGGTCAACAGAACTTGGGATTCCCAGCCAGTCTCCCATACTGGTACTTGCCAAGCCTTAAGCTGCATTGCTGCTGCGATCTGACAAGAGCAGGCACATTCAGCTTAGAATGGCCGTTGACAGCAGCTGTTCAATTTGAACCTTCTTTTACTATCTCATAGAAAAACTAACACAATTTTCAGGTTCAAAAAGGTCAACAGAACTTGGGATTTCCAGCCAGTCTCCCATGCTGGTACTTGCCAAGCCTTAAGCTGCATTGCTGCTGCGATCTGATGAGAGCAGGCACATTCAGCTTAGAATGGCCGTTGACAGCAGCTGTTCAATTTGAACCTTCTTTTACTATCTCATAGAGAAACTAACACAATTTTCAGGTTCAAAAAGGTCAACGGAACTTGGGATTCCCAGCCAGTCTCCCATGCTGGTACTTGCCAAGCCTTAAGCTGCATTGCTGCTGCGATCTGACGAGAGCAGGCACATTCAGCTTAGAATGGCCGTTGACAGCAGCTGTTCAGTTTGAACCTTCTTTTACTATCTCATAGAGAAACTAACACAATTTTCAGGTTCAAAAAGGTCAACGGAACTTGGGATTCCCAGCCAGTCTCCCATGCTGGTACTTGCCAAGCCTTAAGCTGCTGCGATCTGACGAGAGCAGGCACATTCAGCTTAGAATGGCCGTTGACAGCAGCTGTTCAATTTGAACCTTCTTTTACTATCTCATAGAGAAACTAACACAATTTTCAGGTTCAAAAAGGTCAACAGAACTTGGGATTCCCAGCCAGTCTCCCATGCTGGTACTTGCCAAGCCTTAAGCTGCATTGCTGCTGCGATCTGACGAGAGCAGGCACATTCAGCTTAGAATGGATGTTGACAGCAGCTGTTCAATTTGAACCTTCTTTTACTATCTCATAGAGAAACTAACACAATTTTCAGGTTCAAAAAGGTCAACGGAACTTGGGATTCCCAGCCAGTCTCCCATGCTGGTACTTGCCAAGCCTTAAGCTGCATTGCTGCTGCGATCTGACGAGAGCAGGCACATTCAGCTTAGAATGGCCGTTGACAGCAGCTGTTCAATTTGAACCTTCTTTTACTATCTCATAGAGAAACTAACACAATTTTCAGGTTCAAAAAGGTCAACAGAACTTGGGATTCCCAGCCAGTCTCCCATGCTGGTACTTGCCAAGCCTAAAGCTGCATTGCTGCTGCGATCTGACGAGAGCAGGCACATTCAGCTTAGAATGGCCATTGACAGCAGCTGTTCAATTTGAACCTTCTTTTACTATCTCATAGAAAAACTAACACAATTTTCAGGTTCAAAAAGGTCAACAGAACTTGGGATTTCCAGCCAGTCTCCCATGCTGGTACTTGCCAAGCCTTAAGCTGCATTGCTGCTGCGATCTGACGAGAGCAGGCACATTCAGCTTAGAATGGCCGTTGACAGCAGCTGTTCAATTTGAACCTTCTTTTACTATCTCATAGAGAAACTAACACAATTTTCAGGTTCAAAAAGGTCAACGGAACTTGGGATTCCCAGCCAGTCTCCCATGCTGGTACTTGCCAAGCCTTAAGCTGCATTGCTGCTGCGGTCTGACGAGAGCAGGCACATTCAGCTTAGAATGGCCGTTGACAGCAGCTGTTCAGTTTGAACCTTCTTTTACTATCTCATAGAGAAACTAACACAATTTTCAGGTTCAAAAAGGTCAACGGAACTTGGGATTCCCAGCCAGTCTCCCATGCTGGTACTTGCCAAGCCATAAGCTGCATTGCTGCTGCGATCTGACGAGAGCACGCACATTCAGCTTAGAATGGCCGTTGACAGCAGCTGTTCAATTTGAACCTTCTTTTACCATCTTTGACAGAGAAACTAACAATTTTCAGGTTCAAAAAGGTCAACGGAACTTGGGATTCCCAGCCAGTCTCCCATGCTGGTACTTGCCAAGCCTTAAGCTGCATTGCTGCTGCAATCTGACGAGAGCAGGCACATTCAGCTTAGAATGGCCGTTAACAGCAGCTGTTCAATTTGAACCTTCTTTTACTATCTCATAGAGAAACTAACACAATTTTCAGGTTCAAAAAGGTCAACGGAACTTGGGATTCCCAGCCAGTCTCCCATGCTGGTACTTGCCAAGCCTTAAGCTGCATTGCTGCTGCGATCTGACGAGAGCAGGCACATTCAGCTTAGAATGGCCGTTGACAGCAGCTGTTCAATTTGAACCTTCTTTTACTATCTCATAGAGAAACTAACACAATTTTCAGGTTCAAAAAGGTCAACAGAACTTGGGATTCCCAGCCAGTCTCCCATGCTGGTACTTGCCAAGCCTAAAGCTGCATTGCTGCTGCGATCTGACGAGAGCAGGCACATTCAGCTTAGAATGGCCGTTGACAGCAGCTGTTCAATTTGAACCTTCTTTTACTATCTCATAGAAAAACTAACACAATTTTCAGGTTCAAAAAGGTCAACAGAACTTGGGATTTCCAGCCAGTCTCCCATGCTGGTACTTGCCAAGCCTTAAGCTGCATTGCTGCTGCGATCTGACGAGAGCAGGCACATTCAGCTTAGAATGGCCGTTGACAGCAGCTGTTCAATTTGAACCTTCTTTTACTATCTCATAGAGAAACTAACACAATTTTCAGGTTCAAAAAGGTCAACGGAACTTGGGATTCCCAGCCAGTCTCCCATGCTGGTACTTGCCAAGCCTTAAGCTGCATTGCTGCTGCGGTCTGACGAGAGCAGGCACATTCAGCTTAGAATGGCCGTTGACAGCAGCTGTTCAGTTTGAACCTTCTTTTACTATCTCATAGAGAAACTAACACAATTTTCAGGTTCAAAAAGGTCAACGGAACTTGGGATTCCCAGCCAGTCTCCCATGCTGGTACTTGCCAAGCCATAAGCTGCATTGCTGCTGCGATCTGACGAGAGCACGCACATTCAGCTTAGAATGGCCGTTGACAGCAGCTGTTCAATTTGAACCTTCTTTTACCATCTTTGACAGAGAAACTAACAATTTTCAGGTTCAAAAAGGTCAACGGAACTTGGGATTCCCAGCCAGTCTCCCATGCTGGTACTTGCCAAGCCTTAAGCTGCATTGCTGCTGCAATCTGACGAGAGCAGGCACATTCAGCTTAGAATGGCCGTTAACAGCAGCTGTTCAATTTGAACCTTCTTTTACTATCTCATAGAGAAACTAACAAAATTTTCAGGTTCAAAAAGGTCATCGGAACTTGGGATTCCCAGCCAGTCTCCCATGCTGGTACTTGCCAAGCCTTAAGCTGCATTGCTGCTGGGAACTGACGAGAGCAGGCACATTCAGCTTAGAATGGCCGTTGACAGCAGCTGTTCAATTTGAACCTTCTTTTACTATCTCATAGAGAAACTTACACAATTTTCAGGTTCAAAAAGGTCAACGGAACTTGGGATTCCCAGCCAGTCTCCCATGCTGGTACTTGCCAAGCCTTAAGCTGCTGCGATCTGACGAGAGCAGGCACATTCAGCTTAGAATGGCCGTTGACAGCAGCTGTTCAATTTGAACCTTCTTTTACTATCTCATAGAAAAACTAACACAATTTTCAGGTTCAAAAAGGTCAACAGAACTTGGGATTCCCAGCCAGTCTCCCATGCTGGTACTTGCCAAGCCTTAAGCTGCATTGCTGCTGCGATCTGACGAGAGCAGGCACATTCAGCTTAGAATGGCCGTTGACAGCAGCTGTTCAATTTGAACCTTCTTTTACCATCTTTGACAGAGAAACTAACAATTTTCAGGTTCAAAAAGGTCAACGGAACTTGGGATTCCCAGCCAGTCTCCCATGCTGGTACTTGCCAAGCCTTAAGCTGCATTGCTGCTGCGATCTGACGAGAGCAGGCACATTCAGCTTAGAAGGGCCGTTGACAGCAGCTGTTCAATTTGAACCTTCTTTTACTATCTCATAGAGAAACTAACACAATTTTCAGGTTCAAAAAGGTCAACGGAACTTGGGATTCCCAGCCAGTCTCCCATGCTGGTACTTGCCAAGCCTTAAGCTGCATTGATGCTGCGATCTGACGAGAGCAGGCACATTCAGCTTAGAATGGCCGTTGACAGCAGCTGTTCAGTTTGAACCTTCTTTTACTATCTCATAGAGAAACTAACACAATTTTCAGGTTCAAAAAGGTCAACGGAACTTGGGATTCACAGCCAGTCTCCCATGCTGGTACTTGCCAAGCCTTAAGCCGCATCGCTGCTGTGATCCGACAAGAGCACGCACATTCAGCTTAGAATGGCCGTTGACAGCAGCTGTTCAATTTGAACCTTCTTTTACTATCTCATAGAGAAACTAACACAATTTTCAGGTTCAAAAAGGTCAATGGAACTTGGGATTCCCAGCCAGTCTCCCATACTGGTACTTGCCAAGCCTTAAGCTGCATTGCTGCTGCGATCTGACGAGAGCAGGCACATTCAGCTTAGAATGGCCGTTGACAGCAGCTGTTCAATTTGAACCTTCTTTTACTATCTCATAGAGAAACTAACACAATTTTCAGGTTCAAAAAGGTCAACAGAACTTGGGATTCCCAGCCAGTCTCCCATGCTGGTACTTGCCAAGCCTTAAGCTGCATTGCTGCTGCGATCTGACGAGAGCAGGCACATTCAGCTTAGAATGGCCGTTGACAGCAGCTGTTCAATTTGAACCTTCTTTTACTATCTCATAGAGAAACTAACACAATTTTCAGGTTCAAAAAGGTCAACGGAACTTGGGATTCCCAGCCAGTCTCCCATGCTGTTACTTGCCAAGCCTAAAGCTGCATTGCTGCTGCGATCTGACGGGAGCAGGCACATTCAGCTTAGAATGGCCGTTGACAGCAGCTGTTCAGTTTGAACCTTCTTTTACTATCTCATAGAGAAACTAACACAATTTTCAGGTTCAAAAAGGTCAACGGAACTTGGGATTCCCAGCCAGTCTCCCATGCTGGTACTTGCCAAGCCTTAAGCTGCATTGCTGCTGCGATCTGACGAGAGCAGGCACATTCAGCTTAGAATGGCCGTTGACAGCAGCTGTTCAATTTGAACCTTCTTTTACTATCTCATAGAGAAACTAACACAATTTTCAGGTTCAAAAAGGTCAACGGAACTTGGGATTCCCAGCCAGTCTCCCATGCTGGTACTTGCCAAGCCTTAAGCTGCATTGCTGCTGCGATCTGACGAGAGCAGGCACATTCAGCTTAGAATGGCCGTTGACAGCAGCTGTTCAATTTGAACCTTCTTTTACTATCTCATAGAGAAACTAACACAATTTTCAGGTTCAAAAAGGTCAACAGAACTTGGGATTCCAAGCCAGTCTCCCATGCTGGTACTTGCCAAGCCTTAAGCTGCATTGATGCTGCGATCTGACGAGAGCAGGCACATTCAGCTTAGAATGGCCGTTGACAGCAGCTGTTCAATTTGAACCTTCTTTTACTATCTCATAGAGAAACTAACACAATTTTCAGGTTCAAAAAGGTCAACAGAACTTGGGATTCCCAGCCAGTCTCCCATGCTGGTACTTGCCAAGCCTTAAGCTGCATTGCTGCTGCGATCTGACGAGAGCAGGCACATTCAGCTTAGAATGGCCGTTGACAGCAGCTGTTCAATTTGAACCTTCTTTTACCATCTTTGACAGAGAAACTAACAATTTTCAGGTTCAAAAAGGTCAACGGAACTTGGGATTCCCAGCCAGTCTCCCATGCTGGTACTTGCCAAGCCTTAAGCTGCATTGCTGCTGCGATCTGACGAGAGCAGGCACATTCAGCTTAGAATGGCCGTTGACAGCAGCTGTTCAATTTGAACCCTCTTTTAATATCTCATAGAGAAACTAACACAATTTTCAGGTTCAAAAAGGTCAACGGAACTTAGGATTCCCAGCCAGTCTCCCATGCTGGTACTTGCCAAGCCTTAAGCTGCATTGCTGCTGCGAACTGACGAGAGCAGGCACATTCATCTTAGAATGGCCGTTAGCAGCAGCTGTTCAATTTGAACCTTCTTTTACTATCTCATAGAGAAACTAACACAATTTTCAGGTTCAAAAAGGTCAACGGAACTTGGGATTCCCAGCCAGTCTCCCATGCTGGTACTTGCCAAGCCTTAAGCTGCTGCGATCTGACGAGAGCAGGCACATTCAGCTTAGAATGGCCATTGACAGCAGCTGTTCAATTTGAACCTTCTTTTACTATCTCATAGAGAAACTAACACAATTTTCAGGTTCAAAAAGGTCAACAGAACTTGGGATTCCCAGCCAGTCTCCCATGCTGGTACTTGCCAAGCCTTAAGCTGCATTGCTGCTGCGATCTGACGAGAGCAGGCACATTCAGCTTAGAATGGCCGTTGACAGCAGCTGTTCAATTTGAACCTTCTTTTACCATCTTTGACAGAGAAACTAACAATTTTCAGGTTCAAAAAGGTCAACGGAACTTGGGATTCCCAGCCAGTCTCCCATGCTGGTACTTGCCAAGCCTTAAGCTGCATTGCTGCTGCGATCTGACGAGAGCAGGCACATTCAGCTTAGAATGGCCGTTGACAGCAGCTGTTCAATTTGAACCTTCTTTTAATATCTCATAGAGAAACTAACACAATTTTCAGGTTCAAAAAGGTCAACGGAACTTAGGATTCCCAGCCAGTCTCCCATGCTGGTACTTGCCAAGCCTTAAGCTGCATTGCTGCTGCGAACTGACGAGAGCAGGCACATTCATCTTAGAATGGCCGTTAGCAGCAGCTGTTCAATTTGAACCTTCTTTTACCATCTTTGACAGAGAAACTAACAATTTTCAGGTTCAAAATGGTCAACGTAACTTGGGATTCCCAGCCAGTCTCCCATGCTGGTACTTGCCAAGCCTTAAGCTGCTGCGATCTGACGAGAGCAGGCACATTCAGCTTAGAATGGCCGTTGACAGCAGCTGTTCAATTTGAACCTTCTTTTACTATCTCATAGAAAAACTAACACAATTTTCAGGTTCAAAAAGGTCAACAGAACTTGGGATTCCCAGCCAGTCTCCCATGCTGGTACTTGCCAAGCCTTAAACTGCATTGCTGCTGCGATCTAACGAGAGCAGGCACATTCAGCTTAGAATGGCCGTTGACAGCAGCTGTTCAATTTGAACCTTCTTTTACCATCTTTGACAGAGAAACTAACAATTTTCAGGTTCAAAATGGTCAACGTAACTTGGGATTCCCAGCCAGTCTCCCATGCTGGTACTTGCCAAGCCTTAAGCTGCATTGCTGCTGCGATCTGACGAGAGCAGGCACATTCAGCTTAGAAGGGCCGTTGACAGCAGCTGTTCAATTTGAACCTTCTTTTACTATCTCATAGAGAAACTAACACAATTTTCAGGTTCAAAAAGGTCAACGGAACTTGGGATTCCCAGCCAGTCTCCCATGCTGGTACTTGCCAAGCCTTAAGCTGCATTGATGCTGCGATCTGACGAGAGCAGGCACATTCAGCTTAGAATGGCCGTTGACAGCAGCTGTTCAGTTTGAACCTTCTTTTACTATCTCATAGAGAAACTAACACAATTTTCAGGTTCAAAAAGGTCAACGGAACTTGGGATTCACAGCCAGTCTCCCATGCTGGTACTTGCCAAGCCTTAAGCCGCATCGCTGCTGTGATCCGACAAGAGCACGCACATTCAGCTTAGAATGGCCGTTGACAGCAGCTGTTCAATTTGAACCTTCTTTTACTATCTCATAGAGAAACTAACACAATTTTCAGGTTCAAAAAGGTCAATGGAACTTGGGATTCCCAGCCAGTCTCCCATACTGGTACTTGCCAAGCCTTAAGCTGCATTGCTGCTGCGATCTGACGAGAGCAGGCACATTCAGCTTAGAATGGCCGTTGACAGCAGCTGTTCAATTTGAACCTTCTTTTACTATCTCATAGAGAAACTAACACAATTTTCAGGTTCAAAAAGGTCAACAGAACTTGGGATTCCCAGCCAGTCTCCCATGCTGGTACTTGCCAAGCCTTAAGCTGCATTGCTGCTGCGATCTGACGAGAGCAGGCACATTCAGCTTAGAATGGCCGTTGACAGCAGCTGTTCAATTTGAACCTTCTTTTACTATCTCATAGAGAAACTAACACAATTTTCAGGTTCAAAAAGGTCAACGGAACTTGGGATTCCCAGCCAGTCTCCCATGCTGTTACTTGCCAAGCCTAAAGCTGCATTGCTGCTGCGATCTGACGGGAGCAGGCACATTCAGCTTAGAATGGCCGTTGACAGCAGCTGTTCAGTTTGAACCTTCTTTTACTATCTCATAGAGAAACTAACACAATTTTCAGGTTCAAAAAGGTCAACGGAACTTGGGATTCCCAGCCAGTCTCCCATGCTGGTACTTGCCAAGCCTTAAGCTGCATTGCTGCTGCGATCTGACGAGAGCAGGCACATTCAGCTTAGAATGGCCGTTGACAGCAGCTGTTCAATTTGAACCTTCTTTTACTATCTCATAGAGAAACTAACACAATTTTCAGGTTCAAAAAGGTCAACGGAACTTGGGATTCCCAGCCAGTCTCCCATGCTGGTACTTGCCAAGCCTTAAGCTGCATTGCTGCTGCGATCTGACGAGAGCAGGCACATTCAGCTTAGAATGGCCGTTGACAGCAGCTGTTCAATTTGAACCTTCTTTTACTATCTCATAGAGAAACTAACACAATTTTCAGGTTCAAAAAGGTCAACAGAACTTGGGATTCCAAGCCAGTCTCCCATGCTGGTACTTGCCAAGCCTTAAGCTGCATTGATGCTGCGATCTGACGAGAGCAGGCACATTCAGCTTAGAATGGCCGTTGACAGCAGCTGTTCAATTTGAACCTTCTTTTACTATCTCATAGAGAAACTAACACAATTTTCAGGTTCAAAAAGGTCAACAGAACTTGGGATTCCCAGCCAGTCTCCCATGCTGGTACTTGCCAAGCCTTAAGCTGCATTGCTGCTGCGATCTGACGAGAGCAGGCACATTCAGCTTAGAATGGCCGTTGACAGCAGCTGTTCAATTTGAACCTTCTTTTACCATCTTTGACAGAGAAACTAACAATTTTCAGGTTCAAAAAGGTCAACGGAACTTGGGATTCCCAGCCAGTCTCCCATGCTGGTACTTGCCAAGCCTTAAGCTGCATTGCTGCTGCGATCTGACGAGAGCAGGCACATTCAGCTTAGAATGGCCGTTGACAGCAGCTGTTCAATTTGAACCCTCTTTTAATATCTCATAGAGAAACTAACACAATTTTCAGGTTCAAAAAGGTCAACGGAACTTAGGATTCCCAGCCAGTCTCCCATGCTGGTACTTGCCAAGCCTTAAGCTGCATTGCTGCTGCGAACTGACGAGAGCAGGCACATTCATCTTAGAATGGCCGTTAGCAGCAGCTGTTCAATTTGAACCTTCTTTTACTATCTCATAGAGAAACTAACACAATTTTCAGGTTCAAAAAGGTCAACGGAACTTGGGATTCCCAGCCAGTCTCCCATGCTGGTACTTGCCAAGCCTTAAGCTGCTGCGATCTGACGAGAGCAGGCACATTCAGCTTAGAATGGCCATTGACAGCAGCTGTTCAATTTGAACCTTCTTTTACTATCTCATAGAGAAACTAACACAATTTTCAGGTTCAAAAAGGTCAACAGAACTTGGGATTCCCAGCCAGTCTCCCATGCTGGTACTTGCCAAGCCTTAAGCTGCATTGCTGCTGCGATCTGACGAGAGCAGGCACATTCAGCTTAGAATGGCCGTTGACAGCAGCTGTTCAATTTGAACCTTCTTTTACCATCTTTGACAGAGAAACTAACAATTTTCAGGTTCAAAAAGGTCAACGGAACTTGGGATTCCCAGCCAGTCTCCCATGCTGGTACTTGCCAAGCCTTAAGCTGCATTGCTGCTGCGATCTGACGAGAGCAGGCACATTCAGCTTAGAATGGCCGTTGACAGCAGCTGTTCAATTTGAACCTTCTTTTAATATCTCATAGAGAAACTAACACAATTTTCAGGTTCAAAAAGGTCAACGGAACTTAGGATTCCCAGCCAGTCTCCCATGCTGGTACTTGCCAAGCCTTAAGCTGCATTGCTGCTGCGAACTGACGAGAGCAGGCACATTCATCTTAGAATGGCCGTTAGCAGCAGCTGTTCAATTTGAACCTTCTTTTACCATCTTTGACAGAGAAACTAACAATTTTCAGGTTCAAAATGGTCAACGTAACTTGGGATTCCCAGCCAGTCTCCCATGCTGGTACTTGCCAAGCCTTAAGCTGCTGCGATCTGACGAGAGCAGGCACATTCAGCTTAGAATGGCCGTTGACAGCAGCTGTTCAATTTGAACCTTCTTTTACTATCTCATAGAAAAACTAACACAATTTTCAGGTTCAAAAAGGTCAACAGAACTTGGGATTCCCAGCCAGTCTCCCATGCTGGTACTTGCCAAGCCTTAAACTGCATTGCTGCTGCGATCTAACGAGAGCAGGCACATTCAGCTTAGAATGGCCGTTGACAGCAGCTGTTCAATTTGAACCTTCTTTTACCATCTTTGACAGAGAAACTAACAATTTTCAGGTTCAAAATGGTCAACGTAACTTGGGATTCCCAGCCAGTCTCCCATGCTGGTACTTGCCAAGCCTTAAGCTGCATTGCTGCTGCGATCTGACGAGAGCAGGCACATTCAGCTTAGAAGGGCCGTTGACAGCAGCTGTTCAATTTGAACCTTCTTTTACTATCTCATAGAGAAACTAACACAATTTTCAGGTTCAAAAAGGTCAACGGAACTTGGGATTCCCAGCCAGTCTCCCATGCTGGTACTTGCCAAGCCTTAAGCTGCATTGATGCTGCGATCTGACGAGAGCAGGCACATTCAGCTTA
The DNA here is from genome assembly GCF_040894005.1 of Engystomops pustulosus. Lineage (NCBI taxonomy): Eukaryota > Metazoa > Chordata > Amphibia > Anura > Leptodactylidae > Engystomops > Engystomops pustulosus. The sequence goes on from NW_027285080.1 coordinate 94,591, forward strand.
GAATGGCCGTTGACAGCAGCTGTTCAGTTTGAACCTTCTTTTACTATCTCATAGAGAAACTAACACAATTTTCAGGTTCAAAAAGGTCAACGGAACTTGGGATTCACAGCCAGTCTCCCATGCTGGTACTTGCCAAGCCTTAAGCCGCATCGCTGCTGTGATCCGACAAGAGCACGCACATTCAGCTTAGAATGGCCGTTGACAGCAGCTGTTCAATTTGAACCTTCTTTTACTATCTCATAGAGAAACTAACACAATTTTCAGGTTCAAAAAGGTCAATGGAACTTGGGATTCCCAGCCAGTCTCCCATGCTGGTACTTGCCAAGCCTTAAGCTGCATTGCTGCTGCGATCTGACGAGAGCAGGCACATTCAGCTTAGAATGGCCGTTGACAGCAGCTGTTCAATTTGAACCTTCTTTTACTATCTCATAGAGAAACTAACACAATTTTCAGGTTCAAAAAGGTCATCGGAACTTGGGATTCCCAGCCAGTCTCCCATGCTGGTACTTGCCAAGCCTTAAGCTGCATTGCTGCTGCGATCTGACGAGAGCAGGCACATTCAGCTTAGAATGGCCGTTGACAGCAGCTGTTCAATTTGAACCTTCTTTTACTATCTCATAGAGAAACTAACACAATTTTCAGGTTCAAAAAGGTCAACAGAACTTGGGATTCCCAGCCAGTCTCCCATGCTGGTACTTGCCAAGCCTTAAGCTGCATTGCTGCTGCGATCTGACGAGAGCAGGCACATTCAGCTTAGAATGGCCGTTGACAGCAGCTGTTCAATTTGAACCTTCTTTTACTATCTCATAGAGAAACTAACACAATTTTCAGGTTCAAAAAGGTCAACAGAACTTGGGATTCCCAGCCAGTCTCCCATGCTGGTACTTGCCAAGCCTTAAGCTGCATTGCTGCTGCGATCTGACGAGAGCAGGCACATTCAGCTTAGAATGGCCGTTGACAGCAGCTGTTCAATTTGAACCTTCTTTTACTATCTCATAGAGAAACTAACACAATTTTCAGGTTCAAAAAGGTCAACGGAACTTGGGATTCCCAGCCAGTCTCCCATGCTGGTACTTGCCAAGCCTTAAGCTGCATTGCTGCTGCGATCTGACGAGAGCAGGCACATTCAGCTTAGAATGGCCGTTGACAGCAGCTGTTCAATTTGAACCTTCTTTTACTATCTCATAGAGAAACTAACACAATTTTCAGGTTCAAAAAGGTTAACAGAACTTGGAATTCCCAGCCAGTCTCCCATGCTGGTACTTGCCAAGCCTTAAGCTGCATTGCTGCTGCGATCTGACGAGAGCAGGCACATTCAGCTTAGAATGGCCGTTGACAGCAGCTGTTCAATTTGAACCTTCTTTTACTATCTCATAGAGAAACTAACACAATTTTCAGGTTCAAAAAGGTCAACAGAACTTGGGATTCCCAGCCAGTCTCCCATGCTGGTACTTGCCAAGCCTTAAGCTGCATTGCTGCTGCGATCTGACGAGAGCAGGCACATTCAGCTTAGAATGGCCGTTGACAGCAGCTGTTCAATTTGAACCTTCTTTTACCATCTTTGACAGAGAAACTAACAATTTTCAGGTTCAAAAAGGTCAACGGAACTTGGGATTCCCAGCCAGTCTCCGATGCTGGTACTTGCCAAGCCTTAAGCTGCATTGCTGCTGCGATCTGACGAGAGCAGGCACATTCAGCTTAGAATGGCCGTTGACAGCAGCTGTTCAATTTGAACCTTCTTTTACTATCTCATAGAGAAACTAACACAATTTTCAGGTTCAAAAAGGTCAACGGAACTTGGGATTCCCAGCCAGTCTCCCATGCTGGTACTTGCCAAGCCTTAAGCTGCTGCGATCTTACGAGAGCAGGCACATTCAGCTTAGAATGGCCGTTGACAGCAGCTGTTCAATTTGAACCTTCTTTTACTATCTCATAGAAAAACTAACACAATTTTCAGGTTCAAAAAGGTCAACAGAACTTGGGATTCCCAGCCAGTCTCCGATGCTGGTACTTGCCAAGCCTTAAGCTGCATTGCTGCTGCGATCTAACGAGAGCAGGCACATACAGCTTAGAATGGCCGTTGACAGCAGCTGTTCAATTTGAACCTTCTTTTACCATCTTTGACAGAGAAACTAACAACTTTCAGGTTCAAAAAGGTCAACGGAACTTGGGATTCCCAGCCAGTCTCCCATGCTGGTACTTGCCAAGCCTTAAGCTGCATTGCTGCTGCGATCTGACGAGAGCAGGCACATTCAGCTTAGAATGGCCGTTGACAGCAGCTGTTCAGTTTGAACCTTCTTTTACTATCTCATAGAGAAACTAACACAATTTTCAGGTTCAAAAAGGTCAACGGAACTTGGGATTCCCAGCCAGTCTCCCATGCTGGTACTTGCCAAGCCTTAAGCTGCTGCGATCTGACGAGAGCAGGCATATTCAGCTTAGAATGGCCGTTGACAGCAGCTGTTCAATTTGAACCTTCTTTTACTATCTCATAGAGAAACTAACACAATTTTCAGGTTCAAAAAGGTCAACGGAACTTGGGATTCCCAGCCAGTCTCCCATGCTGGTACTTGCCAAGCCTTAAGCTGCATTGATGCTGCGATCTGACGAGAGCAGGCACATTCAGCTTAGAATGGCCGTTGACAGCAGCTGTTCAGTTTGAACCTTCTTTTACTATCTCATAGAGAAACTAACACAATTTTCAGGTTAAAAATATCAACGGAACTTGGGATTCCCAGCCAGTCTCCCATGCTGGTACTTGCCAAGCCTTAAGCCGCATCGCTGCTGTGATCCGACAAGAGCACGCACATTCAGCTTAGAATGGCCGTTGACAGCAGCTGTTCAATTTGAACCTTCTTTTACTATCTCATAGAAAAACTAACACAATTTTCAGGTTCAAAAAGGTCAACAGAACTTGGGATTCCCAGCCAGTCTCCGATGCTGGTACTTGCCAAGCCTTAAGCTGCATTGCTGCTGCGATCTAACGAGAGCAGGCACATACAGCTTAGAATGGCCGTTGACAGCAGCTGTTCAATTTGAACCTTCTTTTACCATCTTTGACAGAGAAACTAACAACTTTCAGGTTCAAAAAGGTCAACAGAACTTGGGATTCCCAGCCAGTCTCCCATGCTGGTACTTGCCAAGCCTTAAGCTGCATTGCTGCTGCGATCTGACGAGAGCAGGCACATTCAGCTTAGAATGGATGTTGACAGCAGCTGTTCAATTTGAACCTTCTTTTACTATCTCATAGAGAAACTAACACAATTTTCAGGTTCAAAAAGGTCAACGGAACTTGGGATTCCCAGCCAGTCTCCCATGCTGGTACTTGCCAAGCCTTAAGCTGCATTGCTGCTGCGATCTGACGAGAGCAGGCACATTCAGCTTAGAATGGATGTTGACAGCAGCTGTTCAATTTGAACCTTCTTTTACTATCTCATAGAGAAACTAACACAATTTTCAGGTTCAAAAAGGTCAACGGAACTTGGGATTCCCAGCCAGTCTCCCATGCTGGTACTTGCCAAGCCTTAAGCTGCATTGCTGCTGCGATCTGACGAGAGCAGGCACATTCAGCATAGAATGGCCGTTGACAGCAGCTGTTCAATTTGAACCTTCTTTTACTATCTCATAGAAAAACTAACACAATTTTCAGGTTCAAAAAGGTCAACTGAACTTGGGATTTCCAGCCACTCTCCCATGCTGGTACTTGCCAAGCCTTAAGCTGCATTGCTGCTGCGATCTGACGAGAGCAGGCACATTTAGCTTAGAATGGCCGTTGACAGCAGTTGTTCAATTTGAACCTTCTTTTACTATCTCATAGAGAAACTAACACAATTTTCAGGTTCAAAAAGGTCAACGGAACTTGGGATTCCCAGCCAGTCTCCCATGCTGGTACTTGCCAAGCCTTAAGCTGCATTGCTGCTGCGATCTGACGAGAGCAGGCACATTCAGCTTAGAATGGCCGTTGACAGCAGCTGTTCAGTTTGATTCTTCTTTTACTATCTCATAGAGAAACTAACACAATTTTCAGGTTCAAAAAGGTCAACGGAACTTGGGATTCCCAGCCAGTCTCCCATGCTGGTACTTGCCAAGCCTTAAGCTGCATTGCTGCTGCGATCTGACAAGAGCAGGCACATTCAGCTTAGAATGGCTGTTGACAGCAGCTGTTCAATTTGAACCTTCTTTTACTATCTCATAGAGAAACTAACCCAATTTTCAGGTTCAAAAAGGTCAACGGAACTTGGGATTCCCAGCCAGTCTCCCATGCTGGTACTTGCCAAGCCTTAAGCTGCATTGCTGCTGCGATCTGACGAGAGCAGGCACATTCAGCTTAGAATGGCCGTTGACAGCAGCTGTTCAATTTGAACCTTCTTTTACTATCTCATAGAGAAACTAACACAATTTTCAGGTTCAAAAAGGTTAACAGAACTTGGAATTCCCAGCCAGTCTCCCATGCTGGTACTTGCCAAGCCTTAAGCTGCATTGCTGCTGCGATCTGACGAGAGCAGGCACATTCAGCTTAGAATGGCCGTTGACAGCAGCTGTTCAATTTGAACCTTCTTTTACTATCTCATAGAGAAACTAACACAATTTTCAGGTTCAAAAAGGTCAACAGAACTTGGGATTCCCAGCCAGTCTCCCATGCTGGTACTTGCCAAGCCTTAAGCTGCATTGCTGCTGCGATCTGACGAGAGCAGGCACATTCAGCTTAGAATGGCCGTTGACAGCAGCTGTTCAATTTGAACCTTCTTTTACCATCTTTGACAGAGAAACTAACAATTTTCAGGTTCAAAAAGGTCAACGGAACTTGGGATTCCCAGCCAGTCTCCGATGCTGGTACTTGCCAAGCCTTAAGCTGCATTGCTGCTGCGATCTGACGAGAGCAGGCACATTCAGCTTAGAATGGCCGTTGACAGCAGCTGTTCAATTTGAACCTTCTTTTACTATCTCATAGAGAAACTAACACAATTTTCAGGTTCAAAAAGGTCAACGGAACTTGGGATTCCCAGCCAGTCTCCCATGCTGGTACTTGCCAAGCCTTAAGCTGCTGCGATCTTACGAGAGCAGGCACATTCAGCTTAGAATGGCCGTTGACAGCAGCTGTTCAATTTGAACCTTCTTTTACTATCTCATAGAAAAACTAACACAATTTTCAGGTTCAAAAAGGTCAACAGAACTTGGGATTCCCAGCCAGTCTCCGATGCTGGTACTTGCCAAGCCTTAAGCTGCATTGCTGCTGCGATCTAACGAGAGCAGGCACATACAGCTTAGAATGGCCGTTGACAGCAGCTGTTCAATTTGAACCTTCTTTTACCATCTTTGACAGAGAAACTAACAACTTTCAGGTTCAAAAAGGTCAACGGAACTTGGGATTCCCAGCCAGTCTCCCATGCTGGTACTTGCCAAGCCTTAAGCTGCATTGCTGCTGCGATCTGACGAGAGCAGGCACATTCAGCTTAGAATGGCCGTTGACAGCAGCTGTTCAGTTTGAACCTTCTTTTACTATCTCATAGAGAAACTAACACAATTTTCAGGTTCAAAAAGGTCAACGGAACTTGGGATTCCCAGCCAGTCTCCCATGCTGGTACTTGCCAAGCCTTAAGCTGCTGCGATCTGACGAGAGCAGGCATATTCAGCTTAGAATGGCCGTTGACAGCAGCTGTTCAATTTGAACCTTCTTTTACTATCTCATAGAGAAACTAACACAATTTTCAGGTTCAAAAAGGTCAACGGAACTTGGGATTCCCAGCCAGTCTCCCATGCTGGTACTTGCCAAGCCTTAAGCTGCATTGATGCTGCGATCTGACGAGAGCAGGCACATTCAGCTTAGAATGGCCGTTGACAGCAGCTGTTCAGTTTGAACCTTCTTTTACTATCTCATAGAGAAACTAACACAATTTTCAGGTTAAAAATATCAACGGAACTTGGGATTCCCAGCCAGTCTCCCATGCTGGTACTTGCCAAGCCTTAAGCCGCATCGCTGCTGTGATCCGACAAGAGCACGCACATTCAGCTTAGAATGGCCGTTGACAGCAGCTGTTCAATTTGAACCTTCTTTTACTATCTCATAGAAAAACTAACACAATTTTCAGGTTCAAAAAGGTCAACAGAACTTGGGATTCCCAGCCAGTCTCCGATGCTGGTACTTGCCAAGCCTTAAGCTGCATTGCTGCTGCGATCTAACGAGAGCAGGCACATACAGCTTAGAATGGCCGTTGACAGCAGCTGTTCAATTTGAACCTTCTTTTACCATCTTTGACAGAGAAACTAACAACTTTCAGGTTCAAAAAGGTCAACAGAACTTGGGATTCCCAGCCAGTCTCCCATGCTGGTACTTGCCAAGCCTTAAGCTGCATTGCTGCTGCGATCTGACGAGAGCAGGCACATTCAGCTTAGAATGGATGTTGACAGCAGCTGTTCAATTTGAACCTTCTTTTACTATCTCATAGAGAAACTAACACAATTTTCAGGTTCAAAAAGGTCAACGGAACTTGGGATTCCCAGCCAGTCTCCCATGCTGGTACTTGCCAAGCCTTAAGCTGCATTGCTGCTGCGATCTGACGAGAGCAGGCACATTCAGCTTAGAATGGATGTTGACAGCAGCTGTTCAATTTGAACCTTCTTTTACTATCTCATAGAGAAACTAACACAATTTTCAGGTTCAAAAAGGTCAACGGAACTTGGGATTCCCAGCCAGTCTCCCATGCTGGTACTTGCCAAGCCTTAAGCTGCATTGCTGCTGCGATCTGACGAGAGCAGGCACATTCAGCATAGAATGGCCGTTGACAGCAGCTGTTCAATTTGAACCTTCTTTTACTATCTCATAGAAAAACTAACACAATTTTCAGGTTCAAAAAGGTCAACTGAACTTGGGATTTCCAGCCACTCTCCCATGCTGGTACTTGCCAAGCCTTAAGCTGCATTGCTGCTGCGATCTGACGAGAGCAGGCACATTCAGCTTAGAATGGCCGTTGACAGCAGCTGTTCAATTTGAACCTTCTTTTACTATCTCATAGAGAAACTAACACAATTTTCAGGTTCAAAAAGGTCAACGGAACTTGGGATTCCCAGCCAGTCTCCCATGCTGGTACTTGCCAAGCCTTAAGCTGCATTGCTGCTGCGATCTGACGAGAGCAGGCACATTCAGCTTAGAATGGCCGTTGACAGCAGCTGTTCAGTTTGATTCTTCTTTTACTATCTCATAGAGAAACTAACACAATTTTCAGGTTCAAAAAGGTCAACGGAACTTGGGATTCCCAGCCAGTCTCCCATGCTGGTACTTGCCAAGCCTTAAGCTGCATTGCTGCTGCGATCTGACAAGAGCAGGCACATTCAGCTTAGAATGGCTGTTGACAGCAGCTGTTCAATTTGAACCTTCTTTTACTATCTCATAGAGAAACTAACCCAATTTTCAGGTTCAAAAAGGTCAACGGAACTTGGGATTCCCAGCCAGTCTCCCATGCTGGTACTTGCCAAGCCTTAAGCTGCATTGATGCTGCGATCTGACGAGAGCAGGCACATTCAGCTTAGAATGGCCGTTGACAGCAGCTGTTCAGTTTGAACCTTCTTTTACTATCTCATAGAGAAACTAACACAATTTTCAGGTTCAAAAAGGTCAACTGAACTTGGGATTCCCAGCCAGTCTCCCATGCTGGTACTTGCCAAGCCTTAAGCTGCTGCGATCTGACGAGAGCAGGCACATTCAGCTTAGAATGGCCGTTGACAGCAGCTGTTCAATTTGAACCTTCTTTTACTATCTCATAGAGAAACTAACACAATTTTCAGGTTCAAAAAGGTCAACAGAACTTGGGATTCCCAGCCAGTCTCCCATGCTGGTACTTGCCAAGCCTTAAGCTGCATTGCTGCTGCGATCTGACAAGAGCAGGCACATTCAGCTTAGAATGGCTGTTGACAGCAGCTGTTCAATTTGAACCTTCTTTTACTATCTCATAGAGAAACTAACCCAATTTTCAGGTTCAAAAAGGTCAACGGAACTTGGGATTCCCAGCCAGTCTCCCATGCTGGTACTTGCCAAGCCTTAAGCTGCATTGATGCTGCGATCTGACGAGAGCAGGCACATTCAGCTTAGAATTGCCGTTGACAGCAGCTGTTCAGTTTGAACCTTCTTTTACTATCTCATAGAGAAACTAACACAATTTTCAGGTTCAAAAAGGTCAACGGAACTTGGGATTCCCAGCCAGTCTCCCATGCTGGTACTTGCCAAGCCTTAAGCTGCATTGCTGCTGCGATCTGACGAGAGCAGGCACATTCAGCTTAGAATGGCCGTTGACAGCAGCTGTTCAATTTGAACCTTCTTTTACCATCTTTGACAGAGAAACTAACAATTTTCAGGTTCAAAAAGGTCAACGGAACTTGGGATTCCCAGCCAGTCTCCCATGCTGGTACTTGCCAAGCCTTAAGCTGCATTGCTGCTGCGATCTGACGAGAGCAGGCACATTCAGCTTAGAATGGCCGTTGACAGCAGCTGTTCAATTTGAACCTTCTTTTACTATCTCATAGAGAAACAAACACAATTTTCAGGTTCAAAAAGGTCAACGGAACTTGGGATTCCCAGCCAGTCTCCCATGCTGGTACTTGCCAAGCCTTAAGCTGCATTGCTGCTGCGATCTGACGAGAGCAGGCACATTCAGCTTAGAATGTCCGTTGACAGCAGCTGTTCAATTTGAACCTTCTTTTACTATCTCATAGAGAAACTAACACAATTTTCAGGTTCAAAAAGGTCAACGGAACTTGGGATTCCCAGCCAGTCTCCCATGCTGGTACTTGCCAAGCCTTAAGCTGCATTGCTGCTGCGATCTGACGAGAGCAGGCACATTCAGCTTAGAATGGCCGTTGATAGCAGCTGTTCAATTTGAACCTTCTTTTACTATCTCATAGAGAAACTAACACAATTTTCAGGTTCAAAAAGGTCAACAGAACTTGGGATTCCCAGCCAGTCTCCCATGCTGGTACTTGCCAAGCCTTAAGCTGCATTGCTGCTGCCATCTGACGAGAGCAGGCACATTCAGCTTAGAATGGCCGTTGACAGCAGCTGTTCAATTTGATCCTTCTTTTACCATCTTTGACAGAGAAACTAACAATTTTCAGGTTCAAAAAGGTCAACGGAACTTGGGATTCCCAGCCAGTCTCCCATGCTGGTACTTGCCAAGCCTTAAGCTGCATTGCTGCTGCGATCTGACGAGAGCAGGCACATTCAGCTTAGAATGGCCGTTGACAGCAGCTGTTCAATTTGAACCTTCTTTTACTATCTCATAGAGAAACTAACACAATTTTCAGGTTCAAAAAGGTCAACGGAACTTGGGATTCCCAGCCAGTCTCCCATGCTGGTACTTGCCAAGCCTTAAGCTGCATTGCGGCTGCGATCTGACGAGAGCAGGCACATTCAGCTTAGAATGGCCGTTGACAGCAGCTGTTCAATTTGAACCTTCTTTTACCATCTTTGACAGAGAAACTAACAATTTTCAGGTTCAAAAAGGACAACAGAACTTGGGATTCCCAGCCAGTCTCCCATGCTTGTACTTGCCAAGCCTTAAGCTGCATTGTTGCTGCGATCTGACGAGAGCAGGCACATTCAGCTTAGAATGGCCGTTGACAGCAGCTGTTCAGTTTGAACCTTCTTTTACTATCTCATAGAGAAACTAACACAATTTTCAGGTTCAAAAAGGTCAACGGAACTTGGAATTCGCAGCCAGTCTCCCATGCTGGTACTTGCCAAGCCTTAAGCCGCATCGCTGCTGTGATCCGACAAGAGCACACACATTCAGCTTAGAATGGCCGTTGACAGCAGCTGTTCAATTTGAACCTTCTTTTACTATCTCATAGAGATTCTAACACAATTTTCAGGTTCAAAAAGGTCAACAGAACTTGGGATTCCCAGCCAGTCTCCCATGCTGGTACTTGCCAAGCCTTAAGCTGCATTGCTGCTGCGATCTGACGAGAGCAGGCACATTCAGCTTAGAATGGCCGTTGACAGCAGCTGTTCAATTTGAACCTTCTTTTACTATCTCATAGAGAAACTAACACAATTTTCAGGTTCAAAAAGGTCAACAGAACTTGGGATTCCCAGCCAGTCTCCCATGCTGGTACTTGCCAAGCCTTAAGCTGCATTGATGCTGCGATCTGACGAGAGCAGGCACATTCAGCTTAGAATGGCCGTTGACAGCAGCTGTTCAGTTTGAACCTTCTTTTACTATCTCATAGAGAAACTAACACAATTTTCAGGTTCAAAAAGGTCAACGGAACTTGGGATTCCCAGCCAGTCTCCCATGCTGGTACTTGCCAAGCCTTAAGCTGCATTGCTGCTGCGATCTGACGAGAGCAGGCACATTCAGCTTAGAATGGCCGTTGACAGCAGCTGTTCAGTTTGAACCTTCTTTTACTATCTCATAGAGAAACTAACACAATTTTCAGGTTCAAAAAGGTCAACAGAACTTGGGATTCCCAGCCAGTCTCCCATGCTGGTACTTGCCAAGCCTTAAGCTGCATTGCTGCTGCGATCTGACGAGAGCAGGCACATTCAGCTTAGAATGGCCGTTGACAGCAGCTGTTCAATTTGATCCTTCTTTTACCATCTTTGACAGAGAAACTAACAATTTTCAGGTTCAAAAAGGTCAACGGAACTTGGGATTCCCAGCCAGTCTCCCATGCTGGTACTTGCCAAGCCTTAAGCTGCATTGCTGCTGCGATCTGACGAGAGCAGGCACATTCAGCTTAGAATGGCCGTTGACAGTAGCTGTTCAATTTGAACCTTCTTTTACTATCTCATAGAGAAACTAACACAATTTTCAGGTTCAAAAAGGTCAACGGAACTTGGGATTCGCAGCCAGTCTCCCATGCTGGTACTTGCCAAGCCTTAAGCTGCATTGCTGCTGCGATCTGACGAGAGCAGGCACATTCAGCTTAGAATGGCTGTTGACAGCAGCTGTTCAGTTTGAACCTTCTTTTACTATCTCATAGAGAAACTAACACAATTTTCAGGTTCAAAAAGGTCAACGGAACTTGGGATTCCCAGCCAGTCTCCCATGCTGGTACTTGCCAAGCCTTAAGCTGCATTGCTGCTGCGATCTGACGAGAGCAGGCACATTCAGCTTAGAATGGCCGTTGACAGCAGCTGTTCAATTTGAACCTTCTTTTACCATCTTTGACAGAGAAACTAACAATTTTCAGGTTCAAAAAGGTCAACGGAACTTGGGATTCCCAGCCAGTCTCCCATGCTGGTACTTGCCAAGCCTTAAGCTGCATTGCTGCTGCGATCTGACGAGAGCACGCACATTCAGCTTAGAATGGCCGTTGACAGCAGCTGTTCAATTTGAACCTTCTTTTACCATCTTTGACAGAGAAACTAACAATTTTCAGGTTCAAAAAGGTCAACGGAACTTGGGATTCCCTGCCAGTCTCCCATGCTGGTACTTGCCAAGCCTTAAGCTGCATTGCTGCTGCAATCTGACGAGAGCAGGCACATTCAGCTTAGAATGGCCGTTAACAGCAGCTGTTCAATTTGAACCTTCTTTTACTATCTCATAGAGAAACTAACACAATTTTCAGGTTCAAAAAGGTCATCGGAACTTGGGATTCCCAGCCAGTCTCCCATGCTGGTACTTGTCAAGCCTTAAGCTGCATTGCTGCTGCGAACTGACGAGAGCAGGCACATTCAGCTTAGAATGGCCGTTGACAGCAGCTGTTCAATTTGAACCTTCTTTTACTATCTCATAGAGAAACTAACACAATTTTCAGGTTCAAAAAGGTCAACAGAATTTGGGATTCCCAGCCAGTCTCCCATGCTGGTACTTGCCAAGCCTTAAGCTGCATTGCTGCTGCGATCTGACGAGAGCAGGCACATTCAGCTTAGAATGGCTGTTGACAGCAGCTGTTCAATTTGAACCTTCTTTTACTATCTCATAGAAAAACTAACACAATTTTCAGGTTCAAAAAGGTCAACAGAACTTGGGATTCCCAGCCAGTCTCCCATGCTGGTACTTGCCAAGCCTTAAGCTGCTGCGATCTGACGAGAGCAGGCACATTCAGCTTAGAATGGCCGTTGACAGCAGCTGTTCAATTTGAACCTTCTTTTACTATCTCATAGAAAAACTAACACAATTTTCAGGTTCAAAAAGGTCAACAGAACTTGGGATTCCCAGCCAGTCTCCCATGCTGGTACTGGCCAAGCCTTAAGCTGCATTGCTGCTGCGATCTGACGAGAGCAGGCACATTCAGCTTAGAATGGCCGTTGACAGCAGCTGTTCAATTTGAACCTTCTTTTACCATCTTTGACAGAGAAACTAACAATTTTCAGGTTCAAAAAGGTCAACGGAACTTAGGATTCCCAGCCAGTCTCCCATGCTGGTACTTGCCAAGCCTTAAGCTGCATTGCTGCTGCGAACTGACGAGAGCAGGCACATTCAGCTTAGAATGGCCGTTGATAGCAGCTGTTCAATTTGAACCTTCTTTTACTATCTCATAGAGAAACTAACACAATTTTCAGGTTCAAAAAGGTCAACGGAACTTGGGATTCCCAGCCAGTCTCCCATGCTGGTACTTGCCAAGCCTTAAGCTGCTGCGATCTGACGAGAGCAGGCACATTCAGCTTAGAATGGCCGTTGACAGCAGCTGTTCAATTTGAACCTTCTTTTACTATCTCATAGAAAAACTAACACAATTTTCAGGTTCAAAAAGGTCAACAGAACTTGGGATTCCCAGCCAGTCTCCTATGCTGGTACTTGCCAAGCCTTAAGCTGCATTGCTGCTGCGATCTAACGAGAGCAGGCACATTCAGCTTAGAATGGCCGTTGACAGCAGCTGTTCAATTTGAACCTTCTTTTACCATCTTTGACAGAGAAACTAACAATTTTCAGGTTCAAAAAGGTCAACGGAACTTGGGATTCCCAGCCAGTCTCCCATGCTGGTACTTGCCAAGCCTTAAGCTGCATTGCTGCTGCGATCTGACGAGAGCAGGCACATTCAGCTTAGAATGGCCGATGACAGCAGCTGCCTAATTTCTACTTTCTTTTACTATCTCATAGAGAAACTAACACAATTTTCAGGTTCAAAAAGCTCAACGGAACTTGGGATTCCCAGCCAGTCTCCCATGCTGGTACTTGCCAAGCCTTAAGCTGCATTGCTGCTGCGATCTGACGAGAGCAGGCACATTCAGCTTAGAATGGCCGTTGACAGCAGCTGTTCAATTTGAACCTTCTTTTACTATCTCATAGAGAAACTAACACAATTTTCAGGTTCAAAAAGGTCAACGGAACTTGGGATTCCCAGCCAGTCTCCCATGCTGGTACTTGCCAAGCCTTAAGCTGCATTGCTGCTGCGATCTGACGAGAGCAGGCACATTCAGCTTAGAATGGCCGTTGACAGCAGCTGTTCAGTTTGAACCTTCTTTTACTATCTCATAGAGAAACTAACACAATTTTCAGGTTCAAAAAGGTCAACGGAACTTGGGATTCCCAGCCAGTCTCCCATGCTGGTACTTGCCAAGCCTTAAGCTGCATTGCTGCTGCGATCTGACGAGAGCAGGCACATTCAGCTTAGAATGGCCGTTGACAGCAGCTGTTCAGTTTGAACCTTCTTTTACTATCTCATAGAGAAACTAACACAATTTTCAGGTTCAAAAAGGTCAACGGAACTTGGGATTCCCAGCCAGTCTCCCATGCTGGTACTTGCCAAGCCTTAAGCTGCAATGCTGCTGCGATCTGACGAGAGCACGCACATTCAGCTTAGAATGGCCGTTGACAGCAGCTGTTCAATTTGAACCTTCTTTTACTATCTCATAGAGAAACTAACACAGTTTTCAGGTTCAAAAAGGTCAACAGAACTTGGGATTCCCAGCCAGTCTCCCATACTGGTACTTGCCAAGCCTTAAGCTGCATTGCTGCTGCAATCTGACGAGAGCACGCACATTCAGCTTAGAATGGCCGTTGACAGCAGCTTTTCAATTTGAACCTTCTTTTACTATCTCATAGAGAAACTAACACAATTTTCAGGTTCAAAAAGGTCAACAGAACTTGGGATTCCCAGCCAGTGTCCCATACTGGTACTTGCCAAGCCTTAAGCTGCATTGCTGCTGCGATCTGACAAGAGCAGGCACATTCAGCTTAGAATGGCCGTTGACAGCAGCTGTTCAATTTGAACCTTCTTTTACTATCTCATAGAGAAACTAACACAATTTTCAGGTTCAAAAAGGTCAACGGAACTTGGGATTCCCAGCCAGTCTCCCATGCTGGTACTTGCCAAGCCTTAAGCTGCATTGCTGCTGCGATCTGACGAGAGCAGGCACATTCAGCTTAGAATGGCCGTTGACAGCAGCTGTTCAGTTTGAACCTTCTTTTACTATCTCATAGAGAAACTAACACAATTTTCAGGTTCAAAAAGGTCAACGGAACTTGGGATTCCCAGCCAGTCTCCCATGCTGGTACTTGCCAAGCCTTAAGCTGCATTGCTGCTGCGATCTGACGAGAGCAGGCACATTCAGCTTAGAATGGCCGTTGACAGCAGCTGTTCAGTTTGAACCTTCTTTTACTATCTCATAGAGAAACTAACACAATTTTCAGGTTCAAAAAGGTCAACGGAACTTGGGATTCCCAGCCAGTCTCCCATGCTGGTACTTGCCAAGCCTTAAGCTGCAATGCTGCTGCGATCTGACGAGAGCACGCACATTCAGCTTAGAATGGCCGTTGACAGCAGCTGTTCAATTTGAACCTTCTTTTACTATCTCATAGAGAAACTAACACAGTTTTCAGGTTCAAAAAGGTCAACAGAACTTGGGATTCCCAGCCAGTCTCCCATACTGGTACTTGCCAAGCCTTAAGCTGCATTGCTGCTGCAATCTGACGAGAGCACGCACATTCAGCTTAGAATGGCCGTTGACAGCAGCTTTTCAATTTGAACCTTCTTTTACTATCTCATAGAGAAACTAACACAATTTTCAGGTTCAAAAAGGTCAACAGAACTTGGGATTCCCAGCCAGTGTCCCATACTGGTACTTGCCAAGCCTTAAGCTGCATTGCTGCTGCGATCTGACAAGAGCAGGCACATTCAGCTTAGAATGGCCGTTGACAGCAGCTGTTCAATTTGAACCTTCTTTTACTATCTCATAGAAAAACTAACACAATTTTCAGGTTCAAAAAGGTCAACAGAACTTGGGATTTCCAGCCAGTCTCCCATGCTGGTACTTGCCAAGCCTTAAGCTGCATTGCTGCTGCGATCTGACGAGAGCAGGCACATTCAGCTTAGAATGGCCGTTGACAGCAGCTGTTCAATTTGAACCTTCTTTTACTATCTCATAGAGAAACTAACACAATTTTCAGGTTCAAAAAGGTCAACGGAACTTGGGATTCCCAGCCAGTCTCCCATGCTGGTACTTGCCAAGCCTTAAGCTGCATTGCTGCTGCGATCTGACGAGAGCAGGCACATTCAGCTTAGAATGGCTGTTGACAGCAGCTGTTCAATTTGAACCTTCTTTTACTATCTCATAGAGAAACTAACACAATTTTCAGGTTCAAAAAGGTCAACGGAACTTGGGATTTCCAGCCAGTCTCCCATGCTGGTACTTGCCAAGCCTTAAGCTGCATTGCTGCTGCGATCTGACGAGAGCAGGCACATTCAGCTTAGAATGGCCGTTGACAGCAGCTGTTCAATTTGAACCTTCTTTTACTATCTCATAGAGAAACTAACACAATTTTCAGGTTCAAAAAGGTCAACGGAACTTGGGATTCCCAGCCAGTCTCCCATGCTGGTACTTGCCAAGCCTTAAGCTGCATTGCTGCTGCGATCTGACGAGAGCAGGCACATTCAGCTTAGAATGGCTGTTGACAGCAGCTGTTCAATTTGAACCTTCTTTTACTATCTCATAGAGAAACTAACACAATTTTCAGGTTCAAAAAGGTCAACGGAACTTGGGATTCCCAGCCAGTCTCCCATGCTGGTACTTGCCAAGCCTTAAGCTGCATTGCGGCTGCGATCTGACGAGAGCAGGCACATTCAGCTTAGAATGGCCGTTGACAGCAGCTGTTCAATTTGAACCTTCTTTTACCATCTTTGACAGAGAAACTAACAATTTTCAGGTTCAAAAAGGACAACAGAACTTGGGATTCCCAGCCAGTCTCCCATGCTTGTACTTGCCAAGCCTTAAGCTGCATTGTTGCTGCGATCTGACGAGAGCAGGCACATTCAGCTTAGAATGGCCGTTGACAGCAGCTGTTCAGTTTGAACCTTCTTTTACTATCTCATAGAGAAACTAACACAATTTTCAGGTTCAAAAAGGTCAACGGAACTTGGAATTCGCAGCCAGTCTCCCATGCTGGTACTTGCCAAGCCTTAAGCCGCATCGCTGCTGTGATCCGACAAGAGCACACACATTCAGCTTAGAATGGCCGTTGACAGCAGCTGTTCAATTTGAACCTTCTTTTACTATCTCATAGAGATTCTAACACAATTTTCAGGTTCAAAAAGGTCAACAGAACTTGGGATTCCCAGCCAGTCTCCCATGCTGGTACTTGCCAAGCCTTAAGCTGCATTGCTGCTGCGATCTGACGAGAGCAGGCACATTCAGCTTAGAATGGCCGTTGACAGCAGCTGTTCAATTTGAACCTTCTTTTACTATCTCATAGAGAAACTAACACAATTTTCAGGTTCAAAAAGGTCAACAGAACTTGGGATTCCCAGCCAGTCTCCCATGCTGGTACTTGCCAAGCCTTAAGCTGCATTGATGCTGCGATCTGACGAGAGCAGGCACATTCAGCTTAGAATGGCCGTTGACAGCAGCTGTTCAGTTTGAACCTTCTTTTACTATCTCATAGAGAAACTAACACAATTTTCAGGTTCAAAAAGGTCAACGGAACTTGGGATTCCCAGCCAGTCTCCCATGCTGGTACTTGCCAAGCCTTAAGCTGCATTGCTGCTGCGATCTGACGAGAGCAGGCACATTCAGCTTAGAATGGCCGTTGACAGCAGCTGTTCAGTTTGAACCTTCTTTTACTATCTCATAGAGAAACTAACACAATTTTCAGGTTCAAAAAGGTCAACAGAACTTGGGATTCCCAGCCAGTCTCCCATGCTGGTACTTGCCAAGCCTTAAGCTGCATTGCTGCTGCGATCTGACGAGAGCAGGCACATTCAGCTTAGAATGGCCGTTGACAGCAGCTGTTCAATTTGATCCTTCTTTTACCATCTTTGACAGAGAAACTAACAATTTTCAGGTTCAAAAAGGTCAACGGAACTTGGGATTCCCAGCCAGTCTCCCATGCTGGTACTTGCCAAGCCTTAAGCTGCATTGCTGCTGCGATCTGACGAGAGCAGGCACATTCAGCTTAGAATGGCCGTTGACAGTAGCTGTTCAATTTGAACCTTCTTTTACTATCTCATAGAGAAACTAACACAATTTTCAGGTTCAAAAAGGTCAACGGAACTTGGGATTCGCAGCCAGTCTCCCATGCTGGTACTTGCCAAGCCTTAAGCTGCATTGCTGCTGCGATCTGACGAGAGCAGGCACATTCAGCTTAGAATGGCTGTTGACAGCAGCTGTTCAGTTTGAACCTTCTTTTACTATCTCATAGAGAAACTAACACAATTTTCAGGTTCAAAAAGGTCAACGGAACTTGGGATTCCCAGCCAGTCTCCCATGCTGGTACTTGCCAAGCCTTAAGCTGCATTGCTGCTGCGATCTGACGAGAGCAGGCACATTCAGCTTAGAATGGCCGTTGACAGCAGCTGTTCAATTTGAACCTTCTTTTACCATCTTTGACAGAGAAACTAACAATTTTCAGGTTCAAAAAGGTCAACGGAACTTGGGATTCCCAGCCAGTCTCCCATGCTGGTACTTGCCAAGCCTTAAGCTGCATTGCTGCTGCGATCTGACGAGAGCACGCACATTCAGCTTAGAATGGCCGTTGACAGCAGCTGTTCAATTTGAACCTTCTTTTACCATCTTTGACAGAGAAACTAACAATTTTCAGGTTCAAAAAGGTCAACGGAACTTGGGATTCCCTGCCAGTCTCCCATGCTGGTACTTGCCAAGCCTTAAGCTGCATTGCTGCTGCAATCTGACGAGAGCAGGCACATTCAGCTTAGAATGGCCGTTAACAGCAGCTGTTCAATTTGAACCTTCTTTTACTATCTCATAGAGAAACTAACACAATTTTCAGGTTCAAAAAGGTCATCGGAACTTGGGATTCCCAGCCAGTCTCCCATGCTGGTACTTGTCAAGCCTTAAGCTGCATTGCTGCTGCGAACTGACGAGAGCAGGCACATTCAGCTTAGAATGGCCGTTGACAGCAGCTGTTCAATTTGAACCTTCTTTTACTATCTCATAGAGAAACTAACACAATTTTCAGGTTCAAAAAGGTCAACAGAATTTGGGATTCCCAGCCAGTCTCCCATGCTGGTACTTGCCAAGCCTTAAGCTGCATTGCTGCTGCGATCTGACGAGAGCAGGCACATTCAGCTTAGAATGGCTGTTGACAGCAGCTGTTCAATTTGAACCTTCTTTTACTATCTCATAGAAAAACTAACACAATTTTCAGGTTCAAAAAGGTCAACAGAACTTGGGATTCCCAGCCAGTCTCCCATGCTGGTACTTGCCAAGCCTTAAGCTGCTGCGATCTGACGAGAGCAGGCACATTCAGCTTAGAATGGCCGTTGACAGCAGCTGTTCAATTTGAACCTTCTTTTACTATCTCATAGAAAAACTAACACAATTTTCAGGTTCAAAAAGGTCAACAGAACTTGGGATTCCCAGCCAGTCTCCCATGCTGGTACTGGCCAAGCCTTAAGCTGCATTGCTGCTGCGATCTGACGAGAGCAGGCACATTCAGCTTAGAATGGCCGTTGACAGCAGCTGTTCAATTTGAACCTTCTTTTACCATCTTTGACAGAGAAACTAACAATTTTCAGGTTCAAAAAGGTCAACGGAACTTAGGATTCCCAGCCAGTCTCCCATGCTGGTACTTGCCAAGCCTTAAGCTGCATTGCTGCTGCGAACTGACGAGAGCAGGCACATTCAGCTTAGAATGGCCGTTGATAGCAGCTGTTCAATTTGAACCTTCTTTTACTATCTCATAGAGAAACTAACACAATTTTCAGGTTCAAAAAGGTCAACGGAACTTGGGATTCCCAGCCAGTCTCCCATGCTGGTACTTGCCAAGCCTTAAGCTGCTGCG
Organism: Engystomops pustulosus; assembly: GCF_040894005.1. Lineage (NCBI taxonomy): Eukaryota > Metazoa > Chordata > Amphibia > Anura > Leptodactylidae > Engystomops > Engystomops pustulosus. Next base: position 113,766 of record NW_027285080.1, read on the forward strand.
ATCTGACGAGAGCAGGCACATTCAGCTTAGAATGGCCGTTGACAGCAGCTGTTCAATTTGAACCTTCTTTTACTATCTCATAGAAAAACTAACACAATTTTCAGGTTCAAAAAGGTCAACAGAACTTGGGATTCCCAGCCAGTCTCCTATGCTGGTACTTGCCAAGCCTTAAGCTGCATTGCTGCTGCGATCTAACGAGAGCAGGCACATTCAGCTTAGAATGGCCGTTGACAGCAGCTGTTCAATTTGAACCTTCTTTTACCATCTTTGACAGAGAAACTAACAATTTTCAGGTTCAAAAAGGTCAACGGAACTTGGGATTCCCAGCCAGTCTCCCATGCTGGTACTTGCCAAGCCTTAAGCTGCATTGCTGCTGCGATCTGACGAGAGCAGGCACATTCAGCTTAGAATGGCCGATGACAGCAGCTGCCTAATTTCTACTTTCTTTTACTATCTCATAGAGAAACTAACACAATTTTCAGGTTCAAAAAGCTCAACGGAACTTGGGATTCCCAGCCAGTCTCCCATGCTGGTACTTGCCAAGCCTTAAGCTGCATTGCTGCTGCGATCTGACGAGAGCAGGCACATTCAGCTTAGAATGGCCGTTGACAGCAGCTGTTCAATTTGAACCTTCTTTTACTATCTCATAGAGAAACTAACACAATTTTCAGGTTCAAAAAGGTCAACGGAACTTGGGATTCCCAGCCAGTCTCCCATGCTGGTACTTGCCAAGCCTTAAGCTGCATTGCTGCTGCGATCTGACGAGAGCAGGCACATTCAGCTTAGAATGGCCGTTGACAGCAGCTGTTCAGTTTGAACCTTCTTTTACTATCTCATAGAGAAACTAACACAATTTTCAGGTTCAAAAAGGTCAACGGAACTTGGGATTCCCAGCCAGTCTCCCATGCTGGTACTTGCCAAGCCTTAAGCTGCATTGCTGCTGCGATCTGACGAGAGCAGGCACATTCAGCTTAGAATGGCCGTTGACAGCAGCTGTTCAGTTTGAACCTTCTTTTACTATCTCATAGAGAAACTAACACAATTTTCAGGTTCAAAAAGGTCAACGGAACTTGGGATTCCCAGCCAGTCTCCCATGCTGGTACTTGCCAAGCCTTAAGCTGCAATGCTGCTGCGATCTGACGAGAGCACGCACATTCAGCTTAGAATGGCCGTTGACAGCAGCTGTTCAATTTGAACCTTCTTTTACTATCTCATAGAGAAACTAACACAGTTTTCAGGTTCAAAAAGGTCAACAGAACTTGGGATTCCCAGCCAGTCTCCCATACTGGTACTTGCCAAGCCTTAAGCTGCATTGCTGCTGCAATCTGACGAGAGCACGCACATTCAGCTTAGAATGGCCGTTGACAGCAGCTTTTCAATTTGAACCTTCTTTTACTATCTCATAGAGAAACTAACACAATTTTCAGGTTCAAAAAGGTCAACAGAACTTGGGATTCCCAGCCAGTGTCCCATACTGGTACTTGCCAAGCCTTAAGCTGCATTGCTGCTGCGATCTGACAAGAGCAGGCACATTCAGCTTAGAATGGCCGTTGACAGCAGCTGTTCAATTTGAACCTTCTTTTACTATCTCATAGAGAAACTAACACAATTTTCAGGTTCAAAAAGGTCAACGGAACTTGGGATTCCCAGCCAGTCTCCCATGCTGGTACTTGCCAAGCCTTAAGCTGCATTGCTGCTGCGATCTGACGAGAGCAGGCACATTCAGCTTAGAATGGCCGTTGACAGCAGCTGTTCAGTTTGAACCTTCTTTTACTATCTCATAGAGAAACTAACACAATTTTCAGGTTCAAAAAGGTCAACGGAACTTGGGATTCCCAGCCAGTCTCCCATGCTGGTACTTGCCAAGCCTTAAGCTGCATTGCTGCTGCGATCTGACGAGAGCAGGCACATTCAGCTTAGAATGGCCGTTGACAGCAGCTGTTCAGTTTGAACCTTCTTTTACTATCTCATAGAGAAACTAACACAATTTTCAGGTTCAAAAAGGTCAACGGAACTTGGGATTCCCAGCCAGTCTCCCATGCTGGTACTTGCCAAGCCTTAAGCTGCAATGCTGCTGCGATCTGACGAGAGCACGCACATTCAGCTTAGAATGGCCGTTGACAGCAGCTGTTCAATTTGAACCTTCTTTTACTATCTCATAGAGAAACTAACACAGTTTTCAGGTTCAAAAAGGTCAACAGAACTTGGGATTCCCAGCCAGTCTCCCATACTGGTACTTGCCAAGCCTTAAGCTGCATTGCTGCTGCAATCTGACGAGAGCACGCACATTCAGCTTAGAATGGCCGTTGACAGCAGCTTTTCAATTTGAACCTTCTTTTACTATCTCATAGAGAAACTAACACAATTTTCAGGTTCAAAAAGGTCAACAGAACTTGGGATTCCCAGCCAGTGTCCCATACTGGTACTTGCCAAGCCTTAAGCTGCATTGCTGCTGCGATCTGACAAGAGCAGGCACATTCAGCTTAGAATGGCCGTTGACAGCAGCTGTTCAATTTGAACCTTCTTTTACTATCTCATAGAAAAACTAACACAATTTTCAGGTTCAAAAAGGTCAACAGAACTTGGGATTTCCAGCCAGTCTCCCATGCTGGTACTTGCCAAGCCTTAAGCTGCATTGCTGCTGCGATCTGACGAGAGCAGGCACATTCAGCTTAGAATGGCCGTTGACAGCAGCTGTTCAATTTGAACCTTCTTTTACTATCTCATAGAGAAACTAACACAATTTTCAGGTTCAAAAAGGTCAACGGAACTTGGGATTCCCAGCCAGTCTCCCATGCTGGTACTTGCCAAGCCTTAAGCTGCATTGCTGCTGCGATCTGACGAGAGCAGGCACATTCAGCTTAGAATGGCTGTTGACAGCAGCTGTTCAATTTGAACCTTCTTTTACTATCTCATAGAGAAACTAACACAATTTTCAGGTTCAAAAAGGTCAACGGAACTTGGGATTCCCAGCCAGTCTCCCATGCTGGTACTTGCCAAGCCTTAAACTGCATTGCTGCTGCGATCTGACGAGAGCAGGCACATTCAGCTTAGAATGGCCGTTGACAGCAGCTGTTCAGTTTGATTCTTCTTTTACTATCTCATAGAGAAACTAACACAATTTTCAGGTTCAAAAAGGTCAACGGAACTTGGGATTCCCAGCCAGTCTCCCATGCTGGTACTTGCCAAGCATTAAGCTGCATTGCTGCTGCGATCTGACGAGAGCAGGCACATTCAGCTTAGAATGGCCGTTGACAGCAGCTGTTCAATTTGAACCTTCTTTTACCATCTTTGACAGAGAAACTAACAATTTTCAGGTTCAAAAAGGTCAACGGAACTTGGGATTCCCAGCCAGTCTCCCATGCTGGTACTTGCCAAGCCTTAAGCTGCATTGCTGCTGCGATCTGACGAGAGCAGGCACATTCAGCTTAGAATGGCCATTGACAGCAGCTGTTCAATTTGAACCTTCTTTTACTATCTCATAGAGAAACTAACACAATTTTCAGGTTCAAAAAGGTGAACGGAACTTGGGATTCCCAGCCAGTCTCCCATGCTGGTACTTGCCAAGCCTTAAGCTGCATTGCTGCTGCGATCTGACGAGAGCAGGCACATTCAGCTTAGAATGGCCGTTGACAGCAGCTGTTCAATTTGATCCTTCTTTTACCATCTTTGACAGAGAAACTAACAATTTTCAGGTTCAAAAAGGTCAACGGAACTTGGGATTCCCAGCCAGTCTCCCATGCTGGTACTTGCCAAGCCTTAAGCTGCATTGCTGCTGCGATCTGACGAGAGCAGGCACATTCAGCTTAGAATGGCCGTTGACAGTAGCTGTTCAATTTGAACCTTCTTTTACTATCTCATAGAGAAACTAACACAATTTTCAGGTTCAAAAAGGTCAACGGAACTTGGGATTCGCAGCCAGTCTCCCATGCTGGTACTTGCCAAGCCTTAAGCTGCATTGCTGCTGCGATCTGACGAGAGCAGGCACATTCAGCTTAGAATGGCTGTTGACAGCAGCTGTTCAGTTTGAACCTTCTTTTACTATCTCATAGAGAAACTAACACAATTTTCAGGTTCAAAAAGGTCAACGGAACTTGGGATTCCCAGCCAGTCTCCCATGCTGGTACTTGCCAAGCCTTAAGCTGCATTGCTGCTGCGATCTGACGAGAGCAGGCACATTCAGCTTAGAATGGCCGTTGACAGCAGCTGTTCAATTTGAACCTTCTTTTACCATCTTTGACAGAGAAACTAACAATTTTCAGGTTCAAAAAGGTCAACGGAACTTGGGATTCCCAGCCAGTCTCCCATGCTGGTACTTGCCAAGCCTTAAGCTGCATTGCTGCTGCGATCTGACGAGAGCACGCACATTCAGCTTAGAATGGCCGTTGACAGCAGCTGTTCAATTTGAACCTTCTTTTACCATCTTTGACAGAGAAACTAACAATTTTCAGGTTCAAAAAGGTCAACGGAACTTGGGATTCCCAGCCAGTCTCCCATGCTGGTACTTGCCAAGCCATAAGCTGCATTGCTGCTGCGATCTGACGAGAGCACGCACATTCAGCTTAGAATGGCCGTTGACAGCAGCTGTTCAATTTGAACCTTCTTTTACCATCTTTGACAGAGAAACTAACAATTTTCAGGTTCAAAAAGGTCAACGGAACTTGGGATTCCCTGCCAGTCTCCCATGCTGGTACTTGCCAAGCCTTAAGCTGCATTGCTGCTGCAATCTGACGAGAGCAGGCACATTCAGCTTAGAATGGCCGTTAACAGCAGCTGTTCAATTTGAACCTTCTTTTACTATCTCATAGAGAAACTAACACAATTTTCAGGTTCAAAAAGGTCATCGGAACTTGGGATTCCCAGCCAGTCTCCCATGCTGGTACTTGCCAAGCCTTAAGCTGCATTGCTGCTGCGAACTGACGAGAGCAGGCACATTCAGCTTAGAATGGCCGTTGACAGCAGCTGTTCAATTTGAACCTTCTTTTACTATCTCATAGAGAAACTAACACAATTTTCAGGTTCAAAAAGGTCAACAGAACTTGGGATTCCCAGCCAGTCTCCCATGCTGGTACTTGCCAAGCCTTAAGCTGCATTGCTGCTGCGATCTGACGAGAGCAGGCACATTCAGCTTAGAATGGCTGTTGACAGCAGCTGTTCAATTTGAACCTTCTTTTACTATCTCATAGAAAAACTAACACAATTTTCAGGTTCAAAAAGGTCAACAGAACTTGGGATTCCCAGCCAGTCTCCCATGCTGGTACTTGCCAAGCCTTAAGCTTCTGCGATCTGACGAGAGCAGGCACATTCAGCTTAGAATGGCCGTTGACAGCAGCTGTTCAATTTGAACCTTCTTTTACTATCTCATAGAAAAACTAACACAATTTTCAGGTTCAAAAAGGTCAACAGAACTTGGGATTCCCAGCCAGTCTCCCATGCTGGTACTGGCCAAGCCTTAAGCTGCATTGCTGCTGCGATCTGACGAGAGCAGGCACATTCAGCTTAGAATGGCCGTTGACAGCAGCTGTTCAATTTGAACCTTCTTTTACCATCTTTGACAGAGAAACTAACAATTTTCAGGTTCAAAAAGGTCAACGGAACTTAGGATTCCCAGCCAGTCTCCCATGCTGGTACTTGCCAAGCCTTAAGCTGCATTGCTGCTGCGAACTGACGAGAGCAGGCACATTCAGCTTAGAATGGCCGTTGATAGCAGCTGTTCAATTTGAACCTTCTTTTACTATCTCATAGAGAAACTAACACAATTTTCAGGTTCAAAAAGGTCAACGGAACTTGGGATTCCCAGCCAGTCTCCCATGCTGGTACTTGCCAAGCCTTAAGCTGCTGCGATCTGACGAGAGCAGGCACATTCAGCTTAGAATGGCCGTTGACAGCAGCTGTTCAATTTGAACCTTCTTTTACTATCTCATAGAAAAACTAACACAATTTTCAGGTTCAAAAAGGTCAACAGAACTTGGGATTCCCAGCCAGTCTCCTATGCTGGTACTTGCCAAGCCTTAAGCTGCATTGCTGCTGCGATCTAACGAGAGCAGGCACATTCAGCTTAGAATGGCCGTTGACAGCAGCTGTTCAATTTGAACCTTCTTTTACCATCTTTGACAGAGAAACTAACAATTTTCAGGTTCAAAAAGGTCAACGGAACTTGGGATTCCCAGCCAGTCTCCCATGCTGGTACTTGCCAAGCCTTAAGCTGCATTGCTGCTGCGATCTGACGAGAGCAGGCACATTCAGCTTAGAATGGCCGATGACAGCAGCTGCCTAATTTCTACTTTCTTTTACTATCTCATAGAGAAACTAACACAATTTTCAGGTTCAAAAAGCTCAACGGAACTTGGGATTCCCAGCCAGTCTCCCATGCTGGTACTTGCCAAGCCTTAAGCTGCATTGCTGCTGCGATCTGACGAGAGCAGGCACATTCAGCTTAGAATGGCCGTTGACAGCAGCTGTTCAATTTGAACCTTCTTTTACTATCTCATAGAGAAACTAACACAATTTTCAGGTTCAAAAAGGTCAACGGAACTTGGGATTCCCAGCCAGTCTCCCATGCTGGTACTTGCCAAGCCTTAAGCTGCATTGATGCTGCGATCTGACGAGAGCAGGCACATTCAGCTTAGAATGGCCGTTGACAGCAGCTGTTCAGTTTGAACCTTCTTTTACTATCTCATAGAGAAACTAACACAATTTTCAGGTTAAAAATATCAACGGAACTTGGGATTCCCAGCCAGTCTCCCATGCTGGTACTTGCCAAGCCTTAAGCTGCATTGCTGCTGCGATCTGACGAGAGCAGGCACATTCAGCTTAGAATGGCCGTTGACAGCAGCTGTTCAGTTTGAACCTTCTTTTACTATCTCATAGAGAAACTAACACAATTTTCAGGTTCAAAAAGGTCAACGGAACTTGGGATTCCCAGCCAGTCTCCCATGCTGGTACTTGCCAAGCCTTAAGCTGCATTGCTGCTGCGATCTGACGAGAGCAGGCACATTCAGCTTAGAATGGCCGTTGACAGCAGCTGTTCAGTTTGAACCTTCTTTTACTATCTCATAGAGAAACTAACACAATTTTCAGGTTCAAAAAGGTCAACGGAACTTGGGATTCCCAGCCAGTCTCCCATGCTGGTACTTGCCAAGCCTTAAGCTGCAATGCTGCTGCGATCTGACGAGAGCACGCACATTCAGCTTAGAATGGCCGTTGACAGCAGCTGTTCAATTTGAACCTTCTTTTACTATCTCATAGAGAAACTAACACAGTTTTCAGGTTCAAAAAGGTCAACAGAACTTGGGATTCCCAGCCAGTCTCCCATACTGGTACTTGCCAAGCCTTAAGCTGCATTGCTGCTGCAATCTGACGAGAGCACGCACATTCAGCTTAGAATGGCCGTTGACAGCAGCTTTTCAATTTGAACCTTCTTTTACTATCTCATAGAGAAACTAACACAATTTTCAGGTTCAAAAAGGTCAACAGAACTTGGGATTCCCAGCCAGTGTCCCATACTGGTACTTGCCAAGCCTTAAGCTGCATTGCTGCTGCGATCTGACAAGAGCAGGCACATTCAGCTTAGAATGGCCGTTGACAGCAGCTGTTCAATTTGAACCTTCTTTTACTATCTCATAGAAAAACTAACACAATTTTCAGGTTCAAAAAGGTCAACAGAACTTGGGATTTCCAGCCAGTCTCCCATGCTGGTACTTGCCAAGCCTTAAGCTGCATTGCTGCTGCGATCTGACGAGAGCAGGCACATTCAGCTTAGAATGGCCGTTGACAGCAGCTGTTCAATTTGAACCTTCTTTTACTATCTCATAGAGAAACTAACACAATTTTCAGGTTCAAAAAGGTCAACGGAACTTGGGATTCCCAGCCAGTCTCCCATGCTGGTACTTGCCAAGCCTTAAGCTGCATTGCTGCTGCGATCTGACGAGAGCAGGCACATTCAGCTTAGAATGGCTGTTGACAGCAGCTGTTCAATTTGAACCTTCTTTTACTATCTCATAGAGAAACTAACACAATTTTCAGGTTCAAAAAGGTCAACGGAACTTGGGATTCCCAGCCAGTCTCCCATGCTGGTACTTGCCAAGCCTTAAACTGCATTGCTGCTGCGATCTGACGAGAGCAGGCACATTCAGCTTAGAATGGCCGTTGACAGCAGCTGTTCAATTTGAACCTTCTTTTACTATCTCATAGAGAAACTAACACAATTTTCAGGTTCAAAAAGGTCAACGGAACTTGGGATTCCCAGCCAGTCTCCCATGCTGGTACTTGCCAAGCATTAAGCTGCATTGCTGCTGCGATCTGACGAGAGCAGGCACATTCAGCTTAGAATGGCCGTTGACAGCAGCTGTTCAATTTGAACCTTCTTTTACCATCTTTGACAGAGAAACTAACAATTTTCAGGTTCAAAAAGGTCAACGGAACTTGGGATTCCCAGCCAGTCTCCCATGCTGGTACTTGCCAAGCCTTAAGCTGCATTGCTGCTGCGATCTGACGAGAGCAGGCACATTCAGCTTAGAATGGCCATTGACAGCAGCTGTTCAATTTGAACCTTCTTTTACTATCTCATAGAGAAACTAACACAATTTTCAGGTTCAAAAAGGTGAACGGAACTTGGGATTCCCAGCCAGTCTCCCATGCTGGTACTTGCCAAGCCTTAAGCTGCATTGCTGCTGCGATCTGACGAGAGCAGGCACATTCAGCTTAGAATGGCCGTTGACAGCAGCTGTTCAATTTGATCCTTCTTTTACCATCTTTGACAGAGAAACTAACAATTTTCAGGTTCAAAAAGGTCAACGGAACTTGGGATTCCCAGCCAGTCTCCCATGCTGGTACTTGCCAAGCCTTAAGCTGCATTGCTGCTGCGATCTGACGAGAGCAGGCACATTCAGCTTAGAATGGCCGTTGACAGTAGCTGTTCAATTTGAACCTTCTTTTACTATCTCATAGAGAAACTAACACAATTTTCAGGTTCAAAAAGGTCAACGGAACTTGGGATTCGCAGCCAGTCTCCCATGCTGGTACTTGCCAAGCCTTAAGCTGCATTGCTGCTGCGATCTGACGAGAGCAGGCACATTCAGCTTAGAATGGCTGTTGACAGCAGCTGTTCAGTTTGAACCTTCTTTTACTATCTCATAGAGAAACTAACACAATTTTCAGGTTCAAAAAGGTCAACGGAACTTGGGATTCCCAGCCAGTCTCCCATGCTGGTACTTGCCAAGCCTTAAGCTGCATTGCTGCTGCGATCTGACGAGAGCAGGCACATTCAGCTTAGAATGGCCGTTGACAGCAGCTGTTCAATTTGAACCTTCTTTTACCATCTTTGACAGAGAAACTAACAATTTTCAGGTTCAAAAAGGTCAACGGAACTTGGGATTCCCAGCCAGTCTCCCATGCTGGTACTTGCCAAGCCTTAAGCTGCATTGCTGCTGCGATCTGACGAGAGCACGCACATTCAGCTTAGAATGGCCGTTGACAGCAGCTGTTCAATTTGAACCTTCTTTTACCATCTTTGACAGAGAAACTAACAATTTTCAGGTTCAAAAAGGTCAACGGAACTTGGGATTCCCAGCCAGTCTCCCATGCTGGTACTTGCCAAGCCATAAGCTGCATTGCTGCTGCGATCTGACGAGAGCACGCACATTCAGCTTAGAATGGCCGTTGACAGCAGCTGTTCAATTTGAACCTTCTTTTACCATCTTTGACAGAGAAACTAACAATTTTCAGGTTCAAAAAGGTCAACGGAACTTGGGATTCCCTGCCAGTCTCCCATGCTGGTACTTGCCAAGCCTTAAGCTGCATTGCTGCTGCAATCTGACGAGAGCAGGCACATTCAGCTTAGAATGGCCGTTAACAGCAGCTGTTCAATTTGAACCTTCTTTTACTATCTCATAGAGAAACTAACACAATTTTCAGGTTCAAAAAGGTCATCGGAACTTGGGATTCCCAGCCAGTCTCCCATGCTGGTACTTGCCAAGCCTTAAGCTGCATTGCTGCTGCGAACTGACGAGAGCAGGCACATTCAGCTTAGAATGGCCGTTGACAGCAGCTGTTCAATTTGAACCTTCTTTTACTATCTCATAGAGAAACTAACACAATTTTCAGGTTCAAAAAGGTCAACAGAACTTGGGATTCCCAGCCAGTCTCCCATGCTGGTACTTGCCAAGCCTTAAGCTGCATTGCTGCTGCGATCTGACGAGAGCAGGCACATTCAGCTTAGAATGGCTGTTGACAGCAGCTGTTCAATTTGAACCTTCTTTTACTATCTCATAGAAAAACTAACACAATTTTCAGGTTCAAAAAGGTCAACAGAACTTGGGATTCCCAGCCAGTCTCCCATGCTGGTACTTGCCAAGCCTTAAGCTGCTGCGATCTGACGAGAGCAGGCACATTCAGCTTAGAATGGCCGTTGACAGCAGCTGTTCAATTTGAACCTTCTTTTACTATCTCATAGAAAAACTAACACAATTTTCAGGTTCAAAAAGGTCAACAGAACTTGGGATTCCCAGCCAGTCTCCCATGCTGGTACTGGCCAAGCCTTAAGCTGCATTGCTGCTGCGATCTGACGAGAGCAGGCACATTCAGCTTAGAATGGCCGTTGACAGCAGCTGTTCAATTTGAACCTTCTTTTACCATCTTTGACAGAGAAACTAACAATTTTCAGGTTCAAAAAGGTCAACGGAACTTAGGATTCCCAGCCAGTCTCCCATGCTGGTACTTGCCAAGCCTTAAGCTGCATTGCTGCTGCGAACTGACGAGAGCAGGCACATTCAGCTTAGAATGGCCGTTGATAGCAGCTGTTCAATTTGAACCTTCTTTTACTATCTCATAGAGAAACTAACACAATTTTCAGGTTCAAAAAGGTCAACGGAACTTGGGATTCCCAGCCAGTCTCCCATGCTGGTACTTGCCAAGCCTTAAGCTGCTGCGATCTGACGAGAGCAGGCACATTCAGCTTAGAATGGCCGTTAACAGCAGCTGTTCAATTTGAACCTTCTTTTACTATCTCATAGAGAAACTAACACAATTTTCAGGTTCAAAAAGGTCATCGGAACTTGGGATTCCCAGCCAGTCTCCCATGCTGGTACTTGCCAAGCCTTAAGCTGCATTGCTGCTGCGAACTGACGAGAGCAGGCACATTCAGCTTAGAATGGCCGTTGACAGCAGCTGTTCAATTTGAACCTTCTTTTACTATCTCATAGAGAAACTAACACAATTTTCAGGTTCAAAAAGGTCAACAGAACTTGGGATTCCCAGCCAGTCTCCCATGCTGGTACTTGCCAAGCCTTAAGCTGCATTGCTGCTGCGATCTGACGAGAGCAGGCACATTCAGCTTAGAATGGCTGTTGACAGCAGCTGTTCAATTTGAACCTTCTTTTACTATCTCATAGAAAAACTAACACAATTTTCAGGTTCAAAAAGGTCAACAGAACTTGGGATTCCCAGCCAGTCTCCCATGCTGGTACTTGCCAAGCCTTAAGCTGCTGCGATCTGACGAGAGCAGGCACATTCAGCTTAGAATGGCCGTTGACAGCAGCTGTTCAATTTGAACCTTCTTTTACTATCTCATAGAAAAACTAACACAATTTTCAGGTTCAAAAAGGTCAACAGAACTTGGGATTCCCAGCCAGTCTCCTATGCTGGTACTTGCCAAGCCTTAAGCTGCATTGCTGCTGCGATCTAACGAGAGCAGGCACATTCAGCTTAGAATGGCCGTTGACAGCAGCTGTTCAATTTGAACCTTCTTTTACCATCTTTGACAGAGAAACTAACAATTTTCAGGTTCAAAAAGGTCAATGGAACTTGGGATTCCCAGCCAGTCTCCCATGCTGGTACTTGCCAAGCCTTAAGCTGCATTGCTGCTGCGATCTGACGAGAGCAGGCACATTCAGCTTAGAATGGCCGATGACAGCAGCTGCCTAATTTCTACTTTCTTTTACTATCTCATAGAGAAACTAACACAATTTTCAGGTTCAAAAAGCTCAACGGAACTTGGGATTCCCAGCCAGTCTCCCATGCTGGTACTTGCCAAGCCTTAAGCTGCATTGCTGCTGCGATCTGACGAGAGCAGGCACATTCAGCTTAGAATGGCCGTTGACAGCAGCTGTTCAATTTGAACCTTCTTTTACTATCTCATAGAGAAACTAACACAATTTTCAGGTTCAAAAAGGTCAACGGAACTTGGGATTCCCAGCCAGTCTCCCATGCTGGTACTTGCCAAGCCTTAAGCTGCATTGATGCTGCGATCTGACGAGAGCAGGCACATTCAGCTTAGAATGGCCGTTGACAGCAGCTGTTCAGTTTGAACCTTCTTTTACTATCTCATAGAGAAACTAACACAATTTTCAGGTTAAAAATATCAACGGAACTTGGGATTCCCAGCCAGTCTCCCATGCTGGTACTTGCCAAGCCTTAAGCTGCATTGCTGCTGCGATCTGACGAGAGCAGGCACATTCAGCTTAGAATGGCCGTTGACAGCAGCTGTTCAGTTTGAACCTTCTTTTACTATCTCATAGAGAAACTAACACAATTTTCAGGTTCAAAAAGGTCAACGGAACTTGGGATTCCCAGCCAGTCTCCCATGCTGGTACTTGCCAAGCCTTAAGCTGCATAGCTGCTGCGATCTGACGAGAGCAGGCACATTCAGCTTAGAATGGCCGTTGACAGCAGCTGTTCAGTTTGAACCTTCTTTTACTATCTCATAGAGAAACTAACACAATTTTCAGGTTCAAAAAGGTCAACGGAACTTGGGATTCCCAGCCAGTCTCCCATGCTGGTACTTGCCAAGCCTTAAGCTGCAATGCTGCTGCGATCTGACGAGAGCACGCACATTCAGCTTAGAATGACCGTTGACAGCAGCTGTTCAATTTGAACCTTCTTTTACTATCTCATAGAGAAACTAACACAATTTTCAGGTTCAAAAAGGTCAACAGAACTTGGGATTCCCAGCCAGTCTCCCATACTGGTACTTGCCAAGCCTTAAGCTGCATTGCTGCTGCAATCTGACGAGAGCACGCACATTCAGCTTAGAATGGCCGTTGACAGCAGCTTTTCAATTTGAACCTTCTTTTACTATCTCATAGAGAAACTAACACAATTTTCAGGTTCAAAAAGGTCAACAGAACTTGGGATTCCCAGCCAGTCTCCCATACTGGTACTTGCCAAGCCTTAAGCTGCATTGCTGCTGCGATCTGACGAGAGCAGGCACATTCAGCTTAGAATGGCCGTTGACAGCAGCTGTTCAATTTGAACCTTCTTTTACTATCTCATAGAAAAACTAACACAATTTTCAGGTTCAAAAAGGTCAACAGAACTTGGGATTTCCAGCCAGTCTCCCATGCTGGTACTTGCCAAGCCTTAAGCTGCATTGCTGCTGCGATCTGACGAGAGCAGGCACATTCAGCTTAGAATGGCCGTTGACAGCAGCTGTTCAATTTGAACCTTCTTTTACTATCTCATAGAGAAACTAACACAATTTTCAGGTTCAAAAAGGTCAACGGAACTTGGGATTCCCAGCCAGTCTCCCATGCTGGTACTTGCCAAGCCTTAAGCTGCATTGCTGCTGCGATCTGACGAGAGCAGGCACATTCAGCTTAGAATGGCTGTTGACAGCAGCTGTTCAATTTGAACCTTCTTTTACTATCTCATAGAGAAACTAACACAATTTTCAGGTTCAAAAAGGTCAACGGAACTTGGGATTCCCAGCCAGTCTCCCATGCTGGTACTTGCCAAGCCTTAAACTGCATTGCTGCTGCGATCTGACGAGAGCAGGCACATTCAGCTTAGAATGGCCGTTGACAGCAGCTGTTCAGTTTGATTCTTCTTTTACTATCTCATAGAGAAACTAACACAATTTTCAGGTTCAAAAAGGTCAACGGAACTTGGGATTCCCAGCCAGTCTCCCATGCTGGTACTTGCCAAGCATTAAGCTGCATTGCTGCTGCGATCTGACGAGTGCAGGCACATTCAGCTTAGAATGGCCGTTGACAGCAGCTGTTCAATTTGAACCTTCTTTTACCATCTTTGACAGAGAAACTAACAATTTTCAGGTTCAAAAAGGTCAACGGAACTTGGGATTCCCAGCCAGTCTCCCATGCTGGTACTTGCCAAGCCTTAAGCTGCATTGCTGCTGCGATCTGACGAGAGCAGGCACATTCAGCTTAGAATGGCCATTGACAGCAGCTGTTCAATTTGAACCTTCTTTTACTATCTCATAGAGAAACTAACACAATTTTCAGGTTCAAAAAGGTGAACGGAACTTGGGATTCCCAGCCAGTCTCCCATGCTGGTACTTGCCAAGCCTTAAGCTGCATTGCTGCTGCGATCTGACGAGAGCAGGCACATTCAGCTTAGAATGGCCGTTGACAGCAGCTGTTCAATTTGATCCTTCTTTTACCATCTTTGACAGAGAAACTAACAATTTTCAGGTTCAAAAAGGTCAACGGAACTTGGGATTCCCAGCCAGTCTCCCATGCTGGTACTTGCCGAGCCTTAAGCTGCATTGCTGCTGCGATCTGACGAGAGCAGGCACATTCAGCTTAGAATGGCCGTTGACAGTAGCTGTTCAATTTGAACCTTCTTTTACTATCTCATAGAGAAACTAACACAATTTTCAGGTTCAAAAAGGTCAACGGAACTTGGGATTCGCAGCCAGTCTCCCATGCTGGTACTTGCCAAGCCTTAAGCTGCATTGCTGCTGCGATCTGACGAGAGCAGGCACATTCAGCTTAGAATGGCTGTTGACAGCAGCTGTTCAGTTTGAACCTTCTTTTACTATCTCATAGAGAAACTAACACAATTTTCAGGTTCAAAAAGGTCAACGGAACTTGGGATTCCCAGCCAGTCTCCCATGCTGGTACTTGCCAAGCCTTAAGCTGCATTGCTGCTGCGATCTGACGAGAGCAGGCACATTCAGCTTAGAATGGCCGTTGACAGCAGCTGTTCAATTTGAACCTTCTTTTACCATCTTTGACAGAGAAACTAACAATTTTCAGGTTCAAAAAGGTCAACGGAACTTGGGATTCCCAGCCAGTCTCCCATGCTGGTACTTGCCAAGCCTTAAGCTGCATTGCTGCTGCGATCTGACGAGAGCACGCACATTCAGCTTAGAATGGCCGTTGACAGCAGCTGTTCAATTTGAACCTTCTTTTACCATCTTTGACAGAGAAACTAACAATTTTCAGGTTCAAAAAGGTCAACGGAACTTGGGATTCCCAGCCAGTCTCCCATGCTGGTACTTGCCAAGCCATAAGCTGCATTGCTGCTGCGATCTGACGAGAGCACACACATTCAGCTTAGAATGGCCGTTGACAGCAGCTGTTCAATTTGAACCTTCTTTTACCATCTTTGACAGAGAAACTAACAATTATCAGGTTCAAAAAGGTCAACGGAACTTGGGATTCCCTGCCAGTCTCCCATGCTGGTACTTGCCAAGCCTTAAGCTGCATTGCTGCTGCAATCTGACGAGAGCAGGCACATTCAGCTTAGAATGGCCGTTAACAGCAGCTGTTCAATTTGAACCTTCTTTTACTATCTCATAGAGAAACTAACACAATTTTCAGGTTCAAAAAGGTCATCGGAACTTGGGATTCCCAGCCAGTCTCCCATGCTGGTACTTGCCAAGCCTTAAGCTGCATTGCTGCTGCGAACTGACGAGAGCAGGCACATTCAGCTTAGAATGGCCGTTGACAGCAGCTGTTCAATTTGAACCTTCTTTTACTATCTCATAGAGAAACTAACACAATTTTCAGGTTCAAAAAGGTCAACAGAACTTGGGATTCCCAGCCAGTCTCCCATGCTGGTACTTGCCAAGCCTTAAGCTGCATTGCTGCTGCGATCTGACGAGAGCAGGCACATTCAGCTTAGAATGGCTGTTGACAGCAGCTGTTCAATTTGAACCTTCTTTTACTATCTCATAGAAAAACTAACACAATTTTCAGGTTCAAAAAGGTCAACAGAACTTGGGATTCCCAGCCAGTCTCCCATGCTGGTACTTGCCAAGCCTTAAGCTGCTGCGATCTGACGAGAGCAGGCACATTCAGCTTAGAATGGCCGTTGACAGCAGCTGTTCAATTTGAACCTTCTTTTACTATCTCATAGAAAAACTAACACAATTTTCAGGTTCAAAAAGGTCAACAGAACTTGGGATTCCCAGCCAGTCTCCCATGCTGGTACTGGCCAAGCCTTAAGCTGCATTGCTGCTGCGATCTGACGAGAGCAGGCACATTCAGCTTAGAATGGCCGTTGACAGCAGCTGTTCAATTTGAACCTTCTTTTACCATCTTTGACAGAGAAACTAACAATTTTCAGGTTCAAAAAGGTCAACGGAACTTAGGATTCCCAGCCAGTCTCCCATGCTGGTACTTGCCAAGCCTTAAGCTGCATTGCTGCTGCGAACTGACGAGAGCAGGCACATTCAGCTTAGAATGGCCGTTGATAGCAGCTGTTCAATTTGAACCTTCTTTTACTATCTCATAGAGAAACTAACACAATTTTCAGGTTCAAAAAGGTCAACGGAACTTGGGATTCCCAGCCAGTCTCCCATGCTGGTACTTGCCAAGCCTTAAGCTGCTGCGATCTGACGAGAGCAGGCACATTCAGCTTAGAATGGCCGTTGACAGCAGCTGTTCAATTTGAACCTTCTTTTACTATCTCATAGAAAAACTAACACAATTTTCAGGTTCAAAAAGGTCAACAGAACTTGGGATTCCCAGCCAGTCTCCTATGCTGGTACTTGCCAAGCCTTAAGCTGCATTGCTGCTGCGATCTAACGAGAGCAGGCACATTCAGCTTAGAATGGCCGTTGACAGCAGCTGTTCAATTTGAACCTTCTTTTACCATCTTTGACAGAGAAACTAACAATTTTCAGGTTCAAAAAGGTCAACGGAACTTGGGATTCCCAGCCAGTCTCCCATGCTGGTACTTGCCAAGCCTTAAGCTGCATTGCTGCTGCGATCTGACGAGAGCAGGCACATTCAGCTTAGAATGGCCGATGACAGCAGCTGCCTAATTTCTACTTTCTTTTACTATCTCATAGAGAAACTAACACAATTTTCAGGTTCAAAAAGCTCAACGGAACTTGGGATTCCCAGCCAGTCTCCCATGCTGGTACTTGCCAAGCCTTAAGCTGCATTGCTGCTGCGATCTGACGAGAGCAGGCACATTCAGCTTAGAATGGCCGTTGACAGCAGCTGTTCAATTTGAACCTTCTTTTACTATCTCATAGAGAAACTAACACAATTTTCAGGTTAAAAATATCAACGGAACTTGGGATTCCCAGCCAGTCTCCCATGCTGGTACTTGCCAAGCCTTAAGCTGCATTGCTGCTGCGATCTGACGAGAGCAGGCACATTCAGCTTAGAATGGCCGTTGACAGCAGCTGTTCAGTTTGAACCTTCTTTTACTATCTCATAGAGAAACTAACACAATTTTCAGGTTCAAAAAGGTCAACGGAACTTGGGATTCCCAGCCAGTCTCCCATGCTGGTACTTGCCAAGCCTTAAGCTGCATTGCTGCTGCGATCTGACGAGAGCACGCACATTCAGCTTAGAATGGCCGTTGACAGCAGCTGTTCAATTTGAACCTTCTTTTACTATCTCATAGAGAAACTAACACAATTTTCAGGTTCAAAAAGGTCAACGGAACTTGGGATTCCCAGCCAGTCTCCCATGCTGGTACTTGCCAAGCCTTAAGCTGCATTGCTGCTGCGATCTGACGAGAGCAGGCACATTCAGCTTAGAATGGCCATTGACAGCAGCTGTTCAATTTGAACCTTCTTTTACTATCTCATAGAGAAACTAACACAATTTTCAGGTTCAAAAAGGTGAACGGAACTTGGGATTCCCAGCCAGTCTCCCATGCTGGTACTTGCCAAGCCTTAAGCTGCATTGCTGCTGCAATCTGACGAGAGCAGGCACATTCAGCTTAGAATGGCCGTTAACAGCAGCTGTTCAATTTGAACCTTCTTTTACTATCTCATAGAGAAACTAACACAATTTTCAGGTTCAAAAAGGTCAACGGAACTTGGGATTCCCAGCCAGTCTCCCATGCTGGTACTTGCCAAGCCTTAAGCTGCATTGCTGCTGCGATCTGACGAGAGCAGGCACATTCAGCTTAGAATGGCCGTTGACAGCAGCTGTTCAATTTGAACCTTCTTTTACCATCTTTGACAGAGAAACTAACAATTTTCAGGTTCAAAAAGGTCAACGGAACTTGGGATTCCCAGCCAGTCTCCCATGCTGGTACTTGCCAAGCCTTAAGCTGCATTGCTGCTGCGATCTGACGAGAGCAGGCACATTCAGCTTAGAATGGCCGTTGACAGCAGCTGTTCAATTTGAACCTTCTTTTAATATCTCATAGAGAAACTAACACAATTTTCAGGTTCAAAAAGGTCAACGGAACTTGGGATTCCCAGCCAGTCTCCCATGCTGGTACTTGCCAAGCCTTAAGCTGCATTGCTGCTGCGATCTGACGAGAGCAGGCACATTCAGCTTAGAATGGCCGTTGACAGCAGCTGCCTAATTTCTACTTTCTTTTACTATCTCATAGAGAAACTAACACAATTTTCAGGTTCAAAAAGTTCAACGTAACTTGGGATTCCCAGCCAGTCTCCCATGCTGGTACTTGCCAAGCCTTAAGCTGCATTGATGCTGCAATCTGACGAGAGCAGGCACATTCAGCTTAGAATGGCTGTTGACAGCAGCTGTTCAGTTTGAACCTTCTTTTACTATCTCATAGAGAAACTAACACAATTTTCAGGTTCAAAAAGGTCAATGGAACTTGGGATTCACAGCCAGTCTCCCATGCTGGTACTTGCCAAGCCTTAAGCCGCATCGCTGCTGTGATCCGACAAGAGCACGCACATTCAGCTTAGAATGGCCGTTGACAGCAGCTGTTCAATTTGAACCTTCTTTTACTATCTCATAGAGAAACTAACACAATTTTCAGGTTCAAAAAGGTCAACGGAACTTGGGATTCCCAGTCAGTCTCCCATGCTGGTACTTGCCAAGCCTTAAGCTGCATTGCTGCTGCGATCTGACGAGAGCAGGCACATTCAGCTTAGAATGGCCGTTGACAGCAGCTGTTCAATTTGAACCTTCTTTTACTATCTCATAGAGAAACTAACACAATTTTCAGGTTCAAAAAGGTCAACAGAACTTGGGATTCCCAGCCAGTCTCCCATGCTGGTACTTGCCAAGCCTTAAGCTGCATTGCTGCTGCGATCTGACGAGAGCAGGCACATTCAGCTTAGAATGGCCGTTGACAACAGCTGTTCAATTTGAACCTTCTTTTACTATCTCATAGAGAAACTAACACAATTTTCAGGTTCAAAAAGGTCAACGGAACTTGGGATTCCCAGCCAGTCTCCCATGCTGTTACTTGCCAAGCCTTAAGCTGCATTGCTGCTGCGATTTGACGAGAGCAGGCACATTCAGCTTAGAATGGCCGTTGACAGCAGCTGTTCAGTTTGAACCTTCTTTTACTATCTCATAGAGAAACTAACACAATTTTCAGGTTCAAAAAGGTCAACGGAACTTGGGATTCCCAGCCAGTCTCCCATGCTGGTACTTGCTAAGCCTTAAGCTGCATTGCTGCTGCGATCTGACGAGAGCAGGCACATTCAGCTTAGAATGGCCGTTGACAGCAGCTGTTCAATTTGAACCTTCTTTTACCATCTTTGACAGAGAAACTAACAATTTTCAGGTTCAAAAAGGTCAACAGAACTTGGGATTCCCAGCCAGTCTCCCATGCTGGTACTTGCCAAGCCTTAAGCTGCATTGTTGCTGCGATCTGACTAGAGCAGGCACATTCAGCTTAGAATGGCCGTTGACAGCAGCTGTTCAATTTGAACCTTCTTTTACTATCTCATAGAGAAACTAACACAATTTTCAGGTTCAAAAAGGTCAACGGAACTTGGGATTCCCAGCCAGTCTCCCATGCTGGTACTTGCCAAGCCTTAAGCTGCATTGCTGCTGCGATCTGACGAGAGCAGGCACATTCAGCTTAGAATGGCCGTTGACAGCAGCTGTTCAGTTTGAACCTTCTTTTACTATCTCATAGAGAAACTAACACAATTTTCAGGTTCAAAAAGGTCAACGGAACTTGGGATTCCCAGCCAGTCTCCCATGCTGGTACTTGCCAAGCCTTAAGCTGCTGCGATCTGACGAGAGCAGGCACATTCAGCTTAGAATGGCCGTTGACAGCAGCTGTTCAATTTGAACCTTCTTTTACTATCTCATAGAGAAACTAACACAATTTTCAGGTTCAAAAAGGTCAACAGAACTTGGGATTCCCAGCCAGTCTCCCATGCTGGTACTTGCCAAGCCTTAAGCTGCATTGCTGCTGCGATCTGACGAGAGCAGGCACATTCAGCTTAGAATGGCTGTTGACAGCAGCTGTTCAATTTGAACCTTCTTTTACTATCTCATAGAGAAACTAACCCAATTTTCAGGTTCAAAAAGGTCAACGGAACTTGGGATTCCCAGCCAGTCTCCCATGCTGGTACTTGCCAAGCCTTAAGCTGCATTGATGCTGCGATCTGACGAGAGCAGGCACATTCAGCTTAGAATGGCCGTTGACAGCAGCTGTTCAGTTTGAACCTTCTTTTACTATCTCATAGAGAAACTAACACAATTTTCAGGTTCAAAAAGGTCAACGGAACTTGGGATTCCCAGCCAGTCTCCCATGCTGGTACTTGCCAAGCCTTAAGCTGCATTGCTGCTGCGATCTGACGAGCGCAGGCACATTCAGCTTAGAATGGCCGTTGACAGCTGCTGTTCAGTTTGAACCTTCTTTTACTATCTCATAGAGAAACTAACACAATTTTCAGGTTCAAAAAGGTCAACGGAACTTGGGATTCGCAGCCAGTCTCCCATGCTGGTACTTGCCAAGCCTTAAGCCGCATCGCTGCTGTGATCCGACAAGAGCACGCACATTCAGCTTAGAATGGCCGTTGACAGCAGCTGTTCAATTTGAACCTTCTTTTACTATCTCATAGAGAAACTAACACAATTTTCAGGTTCAAAAAGGTCAACGGAACTTGGGATTCCCAGCCAGTCTCCCATGCTGGTACTTGCCAAGCCTTAAGCTGCATTGCTGCTGCGATCTGACGAGAGCAGGCACATTCAGCTTAGAATGGCCGTTGACAGCAGCTGTTCAATTTGAACCTTCTTTTACCATCTTTGACAGAGAAACTAACAATTTTCAGGTTCATAAAGGTCAACAGAACTTGGGATTCCCAGCCAGTCTCCCATGCTGGTACTTGCCAAGCCTTAAGCTGCATTGATGCTGCGATCTGACGAGAGCAGGCACATTCAGCTTAGAATGGCCGTTGACAGCAGCTGTTCAGTTTGAACCTTCTTTTACTATCTCATAGAGAAACTAACACAATTTTCAGGTTCAAAAAGGTCAACGGAACTTGGAATTCGCAGCCAGTCTCCCATGCTGGTACTTGCCAAGCCTTAAGCCGCATCGCTGCTGTGATCCGACAAGAGCACACACATTCAGCTTAGAATGGCCGTTGACAGCAGCTGTTCAATTTGAACCTTCTTTTACTATCTCATAGAGATTCTAACACAATTTTCAGGTTCAAAAAGGTCAACAGAACTTGGGATTCCCAGCCAGTCTCCCATGCTGGTACTTGCCAAGCCTTAAGCTGCATTGCTGCTGCGATCTGACGAGAGCAGGCACATTCAGCTTAGAATGGCCGTTGACAGCAGCTGTTCAATTTGAACCTTCTTTTACTATCTCATAGAGAAACTAACACAATTTTCAGGTTCAAAAAGGTCAACAGAACTTGGGATTCCCAGCCAGTCTCCCATGCTGGTACTTGCCAAGCCTTAAGCTGCATTGCTGCTGCGATCTGACGAGAGCAGGCACATTCAGCTTAGAATGGCCGTTGACAGCAGCTGTTCAGTTTGAACCTTCTTTTACTATCTCATAGAGAAACTAACACAATTTTCAGGTTCAAAAAGGTCAACGGAACTTGGGATTCCCAGCCAGTCTCCCATGCTGGTACTTGCCAAGCCTTAAGCTGCATTGCTGCTGCGATCTGACGAGAGCAGGCACATTCAGCTTAGAATGGCCGTTGACAGCAGCTGTTCAGTTTGAACCTTCTTTTACTATCTCATAGAGAAACTAACACAATTTTCAGGTTCAAAAAGGTCAACAGAACTTGGGATTCCCAGCCAGTCTCCCATGCTGGTACTTGCCAAGCCTTAAGCTGCATTGCTGCTGCGATCTGACGAGAGCAGGCACATTCAGCTTAGAATGGCCGTTGACAGCAGCTGTTCAATTTGATCCTTCTTTTACCATCTTTGACAGAGAAACTAACAATTTTCAGGTTCAAAAAGGTCAACGGAACTTGGGATTCCCAGCCAGTCTCCCATGCTGGTACTTGCCAAGCCTTAAGCTGCATTGCTGCTGCGATCTGACGAGAGCAGGCACATTCAGCTTAGAATGGCCGATGACAGCAGCTGCCTAATTTCTACTTTCTTTTACTATCTCATAGAGAAACTAACACAATTTTCAGGTTCAAAAGCTCAACGGAACTTGGGATTCCCAGCCAGTCTCCCATGCTGGTACTTGCCAAGCCTTAAGCTGCATTGCTGCTGCGATCTGACGAGAGCAGGCACATTCAGCTTAGAATGGCCGTTGACAGCAGCTGTTCAATTTGAACCTTCTTTTACTATCTCATAGAGAAACTAACACAATTTTCAGGTTCAAAAAGGTCAACGGAACTTGGGATTCCCAGCCAGTCTCCCATGCTGGTACTTGCCAAGCCTTAAGCTGCATTGCTGCTGCGATCTGACGAGAGCAGGCACATTCAGCTTAGAATGGCCGTTGACAGCAGCTGTTCAATTTGAACCTTCTTTTACCTTCTTTGACAGAGAAACTAACAATTTTCAGGTTCAAAAAGGTCAACGGAACTTAGGATTCCCAGCCAGTCTCCCATGCTGGTACTTGCCAAGCCTTAAGCTGCATTGCTGCTGCGATCTGACGAGAGCAGGCACATTCAGCTTAGAATGGCCGTTGACAGCAGCTGTTCAGTTTGAACCTTCTTTTACTATCTCATAGAGAAACTAACACAATTTTCAGGTTCAAAAAGGTCAACGGAACTTGGGATTCCCAGCCAGTCTCCCATGCTGGTACTTGCCAAGCCTTAAGCTGCATTGCTGCTGCGATCTGACGAGAGCAGGCACATTCAGCTTAGAATGGCCGTTGACAGCAGCTGTTCAGTTTGAACCTTCTTTTACTATCTCATAGAGAAACTAACACAATTTTCAGGTTCAAAAAGGTCAACAGAACTTGGGATTCCCAGCCAGTCTCCCATGCTGGTACTTGCCAAGCCTTAAGCTGCATTGCTGCTGCGATCTGACGAGAGCAGGCACATTCAGCTTAGAATGGCCGTTGACAGCAGCTGTTCAATTTGATCCTTCTTTTACCATCTTTGACAGAGAAACTAACAATTTTCAGGTTCAAAAAGGTCAACGGAACTTGGGATTCCCAGCCAGTCTCCCATGCTGGTACTTGCCAAGCCTTAAGCTGCATTGCTGCTGCGATCTGACGAGAGCAGGCACATTCAGCTTAGAATGGCCGATGACAGCAGCTGCCTAATTTCTACTTTCTTTTACTATCTCATAGAGAAACTAACACAATTTTCAGGTTCAAAAGCTCAACGGAACTTGGGATTCCCAGCCAGTCTCCCATGCTGGTACTTGCCAAGCCTTAAGCTGCATTGCTGCTGCGATCTGACGAGAGCAGGCACATTCAGCTTAGAATGGCCGTTGACAGCAGCTGTTCAATTTGAACCTTCTTTTACTATCTCATAGAGAAACTAACACAATTTTCAGGTTCAAAAAGGTCAACGGAACTTGGGATTCCCAGCCAGTCTCCCATGCTGGTACTTGCCAAGCCTTAAGCTGCATTGCTGCTGCGATCTGACGAGAGCAGGCACATTCAGCTTAGAATGGCCGTTGACAGCAGCTGTTCAATTTGAACCTTCTTTTACCTTCTTTGACAGAGAAACTAACAATTTTCAGGTTCAAAAAGGTCAACGGAACTTAGGATTCCCAGCCAGTCTCCCATGCTGGTACTTGCCAAGCCTTAAGCTGCATTGCTGCTGCGATCTGACGAGAGCAGGCACATTCAGCTTAGAATGGCCGTTGACAGCAGCTGTTCAGTTTGAACCTTCTTTTACTATCTCATAGAGAAACTAACACAATTTTCAGGTTCAAAAAGGTCAACAGAACTTGGGATTCCCAGCCAGTCTCCCATGCTGGTACTTGCCAAGCCTTAAGCTGCATTGCTGCTGCGATCTGACGAGAGCAGGCACATTCAGCTTAGAATGGCCGTTGACAGCAGCTGTTCAGTTTGAACCTTCTTTTACTATCTCATAGAGAAACTAACACAATTTTCAGGTTCAAAAAGGTCAACGGAACTTGGGATTCCCAGCCAGTCTCCCATGCTGGTACTTGCCAAGCCTTAAGCTGCATTGCTGCTGCGATCTGACGAGCGCAGGCACATTCAGCTTAGAATGGCCGTTGACAGCTGCTGTTCAGTTTGAACCTTCTTTTACTATCTCATAGAGAAACTAACACAATTTTCAGGTTCAAAAAGGTCAACGGAACTTGGGATTCGGAGCCAGTCTCCCATGCTGGTACTTGCCAAGCCTTAAGCCGCATCGCTGCTGTGATCCGACAAGAGCACGCACATTCAGCTTAGAATGGCCGTTGACAGCAGCTGTTCAATTTGAACCTTCTTTTACTATCTCATAGAGAAACTAACACAATTTTCAGGTTCAAAAAGGTCAACGGAACTTGGGATTCCCAGCCAGTCTCCCATGCTGGTACTTGCCAAGCCTTAAGCTGCATTGCTGCTGCGATCTGACGAGAGCAGGCACATTCAGCTTAGAATGGCCGTTGACAGCAGCTGTTCAATTTGAACCTTCTTTTACCATCTTTGACAGAGAAACTAACAATTTTCAGGTTCATAAAGGTCAACAGAACTTGGGATTCCCAGCCAGTCTCCCATGCTGGTACTTGCCAAGCCTTAAGCTGCATTGATGCTGCGATCTGACGAGAGCAGGCACATTCAGCTTAGAATGGCCGTTGACAGCAGCTGTTCAGTTTGAACCTTCTTTTACTATCTCATAGAGAAACTAACACAATTTTCAGGTTCAAAAAGGTCAACGGAACTTGGAATTCGCAGCCAGTCTCCCATGCTGGTACTTGCCAAGCCTTAAGCCGCATCGCTGCTGTGAACCGACAAGAGCACACACATTCAGCTTAGAATGGCCGTTGACAGCAGCTGTTCAATTTGAACCTTCTTTTACTATCTCATAGAGATTCTAACACAATTTTCAGGTTCAAAAAGGTCAACAGAACTTGGGATTCCCAGCCAGTCTCCCATGCTGGTACTTGCCAAGCCTTAAGCTGCATTGCTGCTGCGATCTGACGAGAGCAGGCACATTCAGCTTAGAATGGCCGTTGACAGCAGCTGTTCAATTTGAACCTTCTTTTACTATCTCATAGAGAAACTAACACAATTTTCAGGTTCAAAAAGGTCAACAGAACTTGGGATTCCCAGCCAGTCTCCCATGCTGGTACTTGCCAAGCCTTAAGCTGCATTGATGCTGCGATCTGACGAGAGCAGGCACATTCAGCTTAGAATGGCCGTTGACAGCAGCTGTTCAGTTTGAACCTTCTTTTACTATCTCATAGAGAAACTAACACAATTTTCAGGTTCAAAAAGGTCAACGGAACTTGGGATTCCCAGCCAGTCTCCCATGCTGGTACTTGCCAAGCCTTAAGCTGCATTGCTGCTGCGATCTGACGAGAGCAGGCACATTCAGCTTAGAATGGCCGTTGACAGCAGCTGTTCAGTTTGAACCTTCTTTTACTATCTCATAGAGAAACTAACACAATTTTCAGGTTCAAAAAGGTCAACAGAACTTGGGATTCCCAGCCAGTCTCCCATGCTGGTACTTGCCAAGCCTTAAGCTGCATTGCTGCTGCGATCTGACGAGAGCAGGCACATTCAGCTTAGAATGGCCGTTGACAGCAGCTGTTCAATTTGATCCTTCTTTTACCATCTTTGACAGAGAAACTAACAATTTTCAGGTTCAAAAAGGTCAACGGAACTTGGGATTCCCAGCCAGTCTCCCATGCTGGTACTTGCCAAGCCTTAAGCTGCATTGCTGCTGCGATCTGACGAGAGCAGGCACATTCAGCTTAGAATGGCCGATGACAGCAGCTGCCTAATTTCTACTTTCTTTTACTATCTCATAGAGAAACTAACACAATTTTCAGGTTCAAAAGCTCAACGGAACTTGGGATTCCCAGCCAGTCTCCCATGCTGGTACTTGCCAAGCCTTAAGCTGCATTGCTGCTGCGATCTGACGAGAGCAGGCACATTCAGCTTAGAATGGCCGTTGACAGCAGCTGTTCAATTTGAACCTTCTTTTACTATCTCATAGAGAAACTAACACAATTTTCAGGTTCAAAAAGGTCAACGGAACTTGGGATTCCCAGCCAGTCTCCCATGCTGGTACTTGCCAAGCCTTAAGCTGCATTGCTGCTGCGATCTGACGAGAGCAGGCACATTCAGCTTAGAATGGCCGTTGACAGCAGCTGTTCAATTTGAACCTTCTTTTACCTTCTTTGACAGAGAAACTAACAATTTTCAGGTTCAAAAAGGTCAACGGAACTTAGGATTCCCAGCCAGTCTCCCATGCTGGTACTTGCCAAGCCTTAAGCTGCATTGCTGCTGCGATCTGACGAGAGCAGGCACATTCAGCTTAGAATGGCCGTTGACAGCAGCTGTTCAGTTTGAACCTTCTTTTACTATCTCATAGAGAAACTAACACAATTTTCAGGTTCAAAAAGGTCAACGGAACTTGGGATTCCCAGCCAGTCTCCCATGCTGGTACTTGCCAAGCCTTAAGCTGCATTGCTGCTGCGATCTGACGAGAGCAGGCACATTCAGCTTAGAATGGCCGTTGACAGCAGCTGTTCAGTTTGAACCTTCTTTTACTATCTCATAGAGAAACTAACACAATTTTCAGGTTCAAAAAGGTCAACAGAACTTGGGATTCCCAGCCAGTCTCCCATGCTGGTACTTGCCAAGCCTTAAGCTGCATTGCTGCTGCGATCTGACGAGAGCAGGCACATTCAGCTTAGAATGGCCGTTGACAGCAGCTGTTCAATTTGATCCTTCTTTTACCATCTTTGACAGAGAAACTAACAATTTTCAGGTTCAAAAAGGTCAACGGAACTTGGGATTCCCAGCCAGTCTCCCATGCTGGTACTTGCCAAGCCTTAAGCTGCATTGCTGCTGCGATCTGACGAGAGCAGGCACATTCAGCTTAGAATGGCCGATGACAGCAGCTGCCTAATTTCTACTTTCTTTTACTATCTCATAGAGAAACTAACACAATTTTCAGGTTCAAAAGCTCAACGGAACTTGGGATTCCCAGCCAGTCTCCCATGCTGGTACTTGCCAAGCCTTAAGCTGCATTGCTGCTGCGATCTGACGAGAGCAGGCACATTCAGCTTAGAATGGCCGTTGACAGCAGCTGTTCAATTTGAACCTTCTTTTACTATCTCATAGAGAAACTAACACAATTTTCAGGTTCAAAAAGGTCAACGGAACTTGGGATTCCCAGCCAGTCTCCCATGCTGGTACTTGCCAAGCCTTAAGCTGCATTGCTGCTGCGATCTGACGAGAGCAGGCACATTCAGCTTAGAATGGCCGTTGACAGCAGCTGTTCAATTTGAACCTTCTTTTACCTTCTTTGACAGAGAAACTAACAATTTTCAGGTTCAAAAAGGTCAACGGAACTTAGGATTCCCAGCCAGTCTCCCATGCTGGTACTTGCCAAGCCTTAAGCTGCATTGCTGCTGCGATCTGACGAGAGCAGGCACATTCAGCTTAGAATGGCCGTTGACAGCAGCTGTTCAGTTTGAACCTTCTTTTACTATCTCATAGAGAAACTAACACAATTTTTAGGTTCAAAAAGGTCAACAGAACTTGGGATTCCCAGCCAGTCTCCCATGCTGGTACTTGCCAAGCCTTAAGCTGCATTGCTGCTGCGATCTGACGAGAGCAGGCACATTCAGCTTAGAATGGCCGTTGACAGCAGCTGTTCAATTTGATCCTTCTTTTACCATCTTTGACAGAGAAACTAACAATTTTCAGGTTCAAAAAGGTCAACGGAACATGGGATTCCCAGCCAGTCTCCCATGCTGGTACTTGCCAAGCCTTAAGCTGCATTGCTGCTGCAATCTGACGAGAGCAGGCACATTCAGCTTAGAATGGCCGTTAACAGCAGCTGTTCAATTTGAACCTTCTTTTACTATCTCATAGAGAAACTAACACAATTTTCAGGTTCAAAAAGGTCATCGGAACTTGGGATTCCCAGCCAGTCTCCCATGCTGGTACTTGCCAAGCCTTAAGCTGCATTGCTGCTGCGAACTGACGAGAGCAGGCACATTCAGCTTAGAATGGCCGTTGACAGCAGCTGTTCAATTTGAACCTTCTTTTACTATCTCATAGAGAAACTAACACAATTTTCAGGTTCAAAAAGGTCAACAGAACTTGGGATTCCCAGCCAGTCTCCCATGCTGGTACTTGCCAAGCCTTAAGCTGCATTGCTGCTGCGATCTGACGAGAGCAGGCACATTCAGCTTAGAATGGCTGTTGACAGCAGCTGTTCAATTTGAACCTTCTTTTACTATCTCATAGAAAAACTAACACAATTTTCAGGTTCAAAAAGGTCAACAGAACTTGGGATTCCCAGCCAGTCTCCCATGCTGGTACTTGCCAAGCCTTAAGCTGCTGCGATCTGACGAGAGCAGGCACATTCAGCTTAGAATGGCCGTTGACAGCAGCTGTTCAATTTGAACCTTCTTTTACTATCTCATAGAAAAACTAACACAATTTTCAGGTTCAAAAAGGTCAACAGAACTTGGGATTCCCAGCCAGTCTCCCATGCTGGTACTGGCCAAGCCTTAAGCTGCATTGCTGCTGCGATCTGACGAGAGCAGGCACATTCAGCTTAGAATGGCCGTTGACAGCAGCTGTTCAATTTGAACCTTCTTTTACCATCTTTGACAGAGAAACTAACAATTTTCAAGTTCAAAAAGGTCAACGGAACTTAGGATTCCCATGCTGGTACTTGCCAAGCCTTAAGCTGCATTGCTGCTGCGAACTGACGAGAGCAGGCACATTCAGCTTAGAATGGCCGTTGATAGCAGCTTTTCAATTTGAACCTTCTTTTACTATCTCATAGAGAAACTAACACAATTTTCAGGTTCAAAAAGGTCAACGGAACTTGGGATTCCCAGCCAGTCTCCCATGCTGGTACTTGCCAAGCCTTAAGCTGCATTGCTGCTGCGATCTGACGAGAGCAGGCACATTCAGCTTAGAATGGCCGTTGACAGCAGCTGTTCAGTTTGAACCTTCTTTTACTATCTCATAGAGAAACTAACACAATTTTCAGGTTCAAAAAGGTCAACGGAACTTGGGATTCCCAGCCAGTCTCCCATGCTGGTACTTGCCAAGCCTTAAGCTGCATTGATGCTGCAATCTGACGAGAGCAGGCACATTCAGCTTAGAATGGCTGTTGACAGCAGCTTTTCAGTTTGAACCTTCTTTTACTATCTCATAGAGAAACTAACACAATTTTCAGGTTCAAAAAGGTCAACGGAACTTGGGATTCACAGCCAGTCTCCCATGCTGGTACTTGCCAAGCCTTAAGCCGCATCGCTGCTGTGATCCGACAAGAGCACACACATTAGGCTTAGAATGGCCGTTGACAGCAGCTGTTCAATTTGAACCTTCTTTTACTATCTCATAGAGAAACTAACACAATTTTCAGGTTCAAAAAGGTCAACGGAACTTGGGATTCCCAGCCAGTCTCCCATGCTGGTACTTGCCAAGCCTTAAGCTGCATTGCTGCTGCGATCTGACGAGAGCAGGCACATTCAGCTTAGAATGGCCGTTGACAGCAGCTGTTCAATTTGAACCTTCTTTTACTATCTCATAGAGAAACTAACACAATTTTCAGGTTCAAAAAGGTCAACAGAACTTGGGATTCCCAGCCAGTCTCCCATGCTGGTACTTGCCAAGCCTTAAGCTGCATTGCTGCTGCGATCTGACGAGAGCAGGCACATTCAGCTTAGAATGGCCGTTGACAGCAGCTGTTCAGTTTGAACCTTCTTTTACTATCTCATAGAGAAACTAACACAATTTTCAGGTTCAAAAAGGTCAACGGAACTTGGGATTCCCAGCCAGTCTCCCATGCTGGTACTTGCTAAGCCTTAAGCTGCATTGCTGCTGCGATCTGACGAGAGCAGGCACATTCAGCTTAGAATGGCCGTTGACAGCAGCTGTTCAATTTGAACCTTCTTTTACCATCTTTGACAGAGAAACTAACAATTTTCAGGTTCAAAAAGGTCAACAGAACTTGGGATTCCCAGCCAGTCTCCCATGGTGGTACTTGCCAAGCCTTAAGCTGCATTGTTGCTGCGATCTGACTAGAGCAGGCACATTCAGCTTAGAATGGCCGTTGACAGCAGCTGTTCAATTTGAACCTTCTTTTACTATCTCATAGAGAAACTAACACAATTTTCAGGTTCAAAAAGGTCAACGGAACTTGGGATTCCCAGCCAGTCTCCCATGCTGGTACTTGCCAAGCCTTAAGCTGCATTGCTGCTGCGATCTGACGAGAGCAGGCACATTCAGCTTAGAATGGCCGTTGACAGCAGCTGTTCAGTTTGAACCTTCTTTTACTATCTCATAGAGAAACTAACACAATTTTCAGGTTCAAAAAGGTCAACGGAACTTGGGATTCCCAGCCAGTCTCCCATGCTGGTACTTGCCAAGCCTTAAGCTGCTGCGATCTGACGAGAGCAGGCACATTCAGCTTAGAATGGCCGTTGACAGCAGCTGTTCAATTTGAACCTTCTTTTACTATCTCATAGAGAAACTAACACAATTTTCAGGTTCAAAAAGGTCAACAGAACTTGGGATTCCCAGCCAGTCTCCCATGCTGGTACTTGCCAAGCCTTAAGCTGCATTGCTGCTGCGATCTGACGAGAGCAGGCACATTCAGCTTAGAATGGCTGTTGACAGCAGCTGTTCAATTTGAACCTTCTTTTACTATCTCATAGAGAAACTAACCCAATTTTCAGGTTTAAAAAGGTCAACGGAACTTGGGATTCCCAGCCAGTCTCCCATGCTGGTACTTGCCAAGCCTTAAGCTGCAATGATGCTGCGATCTGACGAGAGCAGGCACATTCAGCTTAGAATGGCCGTTGACAGCAGCTGTTCAGTTTGAACCTTCTTTTACTATCTCATAGAGAAACTAACACAATTTTCAGGTTCAAAAAGGTCAACGGAACTTGGGATTCCCAGCCAGTCTCCCATGCTGGTACTTGCCAAGCCTTAAGCTGCATTGCTGCTGCGATCTGACGAGAGCAGGCACATTCAGCTTAGAATGGCCGTTGACAGCAGCTGTTCAGTTTGATTCTTCTTTTACTATCTCATAGAGAAACTAACACAATTTTCAGGTTCAAAAAGGTCAACGGAACTTGGGATTCCCAGCCAGTCTCCCATGCTGGTACTTGCCAAGCATTAAGCTGCATTGCTGCTGCGATCTGACGAGAGCAGGCACATTCAGCTTAGAATGGCCGTTGACAGCAGCTGTTCAATTTGAACCTTCTTTTACCATCTTTGACAGAGAAACTAACAATTTTCAGGTTCAAAAAGGTCAACGGAACTTGGGATTCCCAGCCAGTCTCCCATGCTGGTACTTGCCAAGCCTTAAGCTGCATTGCTGCTGCAATCTGACGAGAGCAGGCACATTCAGCTTAGAATGGCCGTTGACAGCAGCTGTTCAATTTGAACCTTCTTTTACTATCTCATAGAAAAACTAACACAATTTTCAGGTTCAAAAAGGTCAACAGAACTTGGGATTTCCAGCCAGTCTCCCATGCTGGTACTTGCCAAGCCTTAAGCTGCATTGCTGCTGCGATCTGACGAGAGCAGGCACATTCAGCTTAGAATGGCCGTTGACAGCAGCTGTTCAGTTTGAACCTTCTTTTACTATCTCATAGAGAAACTAACACAATTTTCAGGTTCAAAAAGGTCAACGGAACTTGGGATTCCCAGCCAGTCTCCCATGCTGGTACTTGCCAAGCCTTAAGCTGCTGCGATCTGACGAGAGCAGGCACATTCAGCTTAGAATGGCCGTTGACAGCAGCTGTTCAATTTGAACCTTCTTTTACTATCTCATAGAGAAACTAACACAATTTTCAGGTTCAAAAAGGTCAACAGAACTTGGGATTCCCAGCCAGTCTCCCATGCTGGTACTTGCCAAGCCTTAAGCTGCATTGCTGCTGCGATCTGACGAGAGCAGGCACATTCAGCTTAGAATGGCTGTTGACAGCAGCTGTTCAATTTGAACCTTCTTTTACTATCTCATAGAGAAACTAACCCAATTTTCAGGTTTAAAAAGGTCAACGGAACTTGGGATTCCCAGCCAGTCTCCCATGCTGGTACTTGCCAAGCCTTAAGCTGCAATGATGCTGCGATCTGACGAGAGCAGGCACATTCAGCTTAGAATGGCCGTTGACAGCAGCTGTTCAGTTTGAACCTTCTTTTACTATCTCATAGAGAAACTAACACAATTTTCAGGTTCAAAAAGGTCAACAGAACTTGGGATTCCCAGCCAGTCTCCCATGCTGGTACTTGCCAAGCCTTAAGCTGCATTGCTGCTGCGATCTGACGAGAGCAGGCACATTCAGCTTAGAATGGCCGTTGACAGCAGCTGTTCAGTTTGATTCTTCTTTTACTATCTCATAGAGAAACTAACACAATTTTCAGGTTCAAAAAGGTCAACGGAACTTGGGATTCCCAGCCAGTCTCCCATGCTGGTACTTGCCAAGCATTAAGCTGCATTGCTGCTGCGATCTGACGAGAGCAGGCACATTCAGCTTAGAATGGCCGTTGACAGCAGCTGTTCAATTTGAACCTTCTTTTACCATCTTTGACAGAGAAACTAACAATTTTCAGGTTCAAAAAGGTCAACGGAACTTGGGATTCCCAGCCAGTCTCCCATGCTGGTACTTGCCAAGCCTTAAGCTGCATTGCTGCTGCAATCTGACGAGAGCAGGCACATTCAGCTTAGAATGGCCGTTGACAGCAGCTGTTCAATTTGAACCTTCTTTTACTATCTCATAGAAAAACTAACACAATTTTCAGGTTCAAAAAGGTCAACAGAACTTGGGATTTCCAGCCAGTCTCCCATGCTGGTACTTGCCAAGCCTTAAGCTGCATTGCTGCTGCGATCTGACGAGAGCAGGCACATTCAGCTTAGAATGGCCGTTGACAGCAGCTGTTCAGTTTGAACCTTCTTTTACTATCTCATAGAGAAACTAACGCAATTTTCAGGTTCAAAAAGGTCAACGGAACTTGGGATTCCCAGCCAGTCTCCCATGCTGGTACTTGCCAAGCCATAAGCTGCATTGCTGCTGCGATCTGACGAGAGCACGCTCATTCAGCTTAGAATGGCCGTTGACAGCAGCTGTTCAATTTGAACCTTCTTTTACCATCTTTGACAGAGAAACTAACAATTTTCAGGTTCAAAAAGGTCAACGGAACTTGGGATTCCCAGCCAGTCTCCCATGCTGGTACTTGCCAAGCCTTAAGCTGCATTGCTGCTGCAATCTGACGAGAGCAGGCACATTCAGCTTAGAATGGCCGTTAACAGCAGCTGTTCAATTTGAACCTTCTTTTACTATCTCATAGAGAAACTAACACAATTTTTTAGGTTCAAAAAGGTCAACGGAACTTGGGATTCCCAGCCAGTCTCCCATGCTGGTACTTGCCAAGCCTTAAGCTGCATTGCTGCTGCGATCTGACGAGAGCAGGCACATTCAGCTTAGAATGGCCGTTGACAGCAGCTGTTCAATTTGAACCTTCTTTTACCATCTTTGACAGAGAAACTAACAATTTTCAGGTTCAAAAAGGTCAACGGAACTTGGGATTCCCAGCCAGTCTCCCATGCTGGTACTTGCCAAGCCTTAAGCTGCATTGCTGCTGCGATCTGACGAGAGCAGGCACATTCAGCTTAGAATGGCCGTTGACGGCAGCTGTTCAATTTGAACCTTCTTTTACTATCTCTCAGAGAAACTAACACAATTTTCAGGTTCAAAAAGGTCAACGGAACTTGGGATTCCCAGCCAGTCTCCCATGCTGGTACTTGCCAAGCCTTAAGCTGCATTGCTGCTGCGATCTGACGAGAGCAGGCACATTCAGCTTAGAATGGCCGTTGACAGCAGCTGCCTAATTTCTACTTTCTTTTACTATCTCATAGAGAAACTAACACAATTTTCAGGTTCAAAAAGTTCAACGTAACTTGGGATTCCCAGCCAGTCTCCCATGCTGGTACTTGCCAAGCCTTAAGCTGCATTGATGCTGCGATCTGACGAGAGCAGGCACATTCAGCTTAGAATGGCCGTTGACAGCAGCTGTTCAATTTGAACCTTCTTTTACTATCTCATAGAGAAACTAACACAATTTTCAGGTTCAAAAAGGTCAACGGAACTTGGGATTCCCAGCCAGTCTCCCATGCTGGTACTTGCCAAGCCTTAAGCTGCATTGATGCTGCAATCTGACGAGAGCAGGCACATTCAGCTTAGAATGGCTGTTGACAGCAGCTGTTCAGTTTGAACCTTCTTTTACTATCTCATAGAGAAACTAACACAATTTTCAGGTTCAAAAAGGTCAACGGAACTTGGGATTCACAGCCAGTCTCCCATGCTGGTACTTGCCAAGCCTTAAGCCGCATCGCTGCTGTGATCCGACAAGAGCACGCACATTCAGCTTAGAATGGCCGTTGACAGCAGCTGTTCAATTTGAACCTTCTTTTACTATCTCATAGAGAAACTAACACAATTTTCAGGTTCAAAAAGGTCAACAGAACTTGGGATTCCCAGCCAGTCTCCCATGCTGGTACTTGCCAAGCCTTAAGCTGCATTGCTGCTGCGATCTGACGAGAGCAGGCACATTCAGCTTAGAATGGCCGTTGACAGCAGCTGTTCAATTTGAACCTTCTTTTACTATCTCATAGAGAAACTAACACAATTTTCAGGTTCAAAAAGGTCAACGGAACTTGGGATTCCCAACCAGTCTCCCATGCTGTTACTTGCCAAGCCTTAAGCTGCATTGCTGCTGCGATCTAACGAGAGCAGGCACATTCAGCTTAGAATGGCCGTTGACAGCAGCTCTTCAGTTTGAACCTTCTTTTACTATCTCGTAGAGAAACTAACACAATTTTCAGGTTCAAAAAGGTCAACGGAACTTGGGATTCCCAGCCAGTCTCCCATGCTGGTACTTGCTAAGCCTTAAGCTGCATTGCTGCTGCGATCTGACGAGAGCAGGCACATTCAGCTTAGAATGGCCGTTGACAGCAGCTGTTCAATTTGAACCTTCTTTTACCATCTTTGACAGAGAAACTAACAAATTTCAGGTTCAAAAAGGTCAACGGAACTTGGGATTCACAGCCAGTCTCCCATGCTGGTACTTGCCAAGCCTTAAGCCGCATCGCTGCTGTGATCCGACAAGAGCACGCACATTCAGCTTAGAATGGCCGTTGACAGCAGCTGTTCAATTTGAACCTTCTTTTACTATCTCATAGAGAAACTAACACAATTTTCAGGTTCAAAAAGGTCAACAGAACTTGGGATTCCCAGCCAGTCTCCCATGCTGGTACTTGCCAAGCCTTAAGCTGCATTGCTGCTGCGATCTGACGAGAGCAGGCACATTCAGCTTAGAATGGCCGTTGACAGCAGCTGTTCAATTTGAACCTTCTTTTACTATCTCATAGAGAAACTAACACAATTTTCAGGTTCAAAAAGGTCAACGGAACTTGGGATTCCCAACCAGTCTCCCATGCTGTTACTTGCCAAGCCTTAAGCTGCATTGCTGCTGCGATCTAACGAGAGCAGGCACATTCAGCTTAGAATGGCCGTTGACAGCAGCTCTTCAGTTTGAACCTTCTTTTACTATCTCATAGAGAAACTAACACAATTTTCAGGTTCAAAAAGGTCAACGGAACTTGGGATTCCCAGCCAGTCTCCCATGCTGGTACTTGCTAAGCCTTAAGCTGCATTGCTGCTGCGATCTGACGAGAGCAGGCACATTCAGCTTAGAATGGCCGTTGACAGCAGCTGTTCAATTTGAACCTTCTTTTACCATCTTTGACAGAGAAACTAACAAATTTCAGGTTCAAAAAGGTCAACAGAACTTGGGATTCCCAGCCAGTCTCCCATGCTGGTACTTGCCAAGCCTTAAGCTGCATTGTTGCTGCGATCTGACTAGAGCAGGCACATTCAGCTTAGAATGGCCGTTGACAGCAGCTGTTCAATTTGAACCTTCTTTTACTATCTCATAGAGAAACTAACACAATTTTCAGGTTCAAAAAGGTCAACGGAACTTGGGATTCCCAGCCAGTCTCCCATGCTGGTACTTGCCAAGCCTTAAGCTGCATTGCTGCTGCGATCTGACGAGAGCAGGCACATTCAGCTTAGAATGGCCGTTGACAGCAGCTGTTCAATTTGAACCTTCTTTTACCATCTTTGACAGAGAAACTAACAAATTTCAGGTTCAAAAAGGTCAACAGAACTTGGGATTCCCAGCCAGTCTCCCATGCTGGTACTTGCCAAGCCTTAAGCTGCATTGTTGCTGCGATCTGACGAGAGCAGGCACATTCAGCTTAGAATGGCCGTTGACAGCAGCTGTTCAGTTTGAACCTTCTTTTACTATCTCATAGAGAAACTAACACAATTTTCAGGTTCAAAAAGGTCAACGGAACTTGGGATTCCCAGCCAGTCTCCCATGCTGGTACTTGCCAAGCCTTAAGCTGCTGCGATCTGACGAGAGCAGGCACATTCAGCTTAGAATGGCCGTTGACAGCAGCTGTTCAATTTGAACCTTCTTTTACTATCTCATAGAGAAACTAACACAATTTTCAGGTTCAAAAAGGTCAACAGAACTTGGGATTCCCAGCCAGTCTCCCATGCTGGTACTTGCCAAGCCTTAAGCTGCATTGCTGCTGCGATCTGACGAGAGCAGGCACATTCAGCTTAGAATGGCCGTTGACAGCAGCTGTTCAATTTGAACCTTCTTTTACTATCTCATAGAGATTCTAACACAATTTTCAGGTTCAAAAAGGTCAACAGAACTTGGGATTCCCAGCCAGTCTCCCATGCTGGTACTTGCCAAGCCTTAAGCTGCATTGCTGCTGCGATCTGACGAGAGCAGGCACATTCAGCTTAGAATGGCCGTTGACAGCAGCTGTTCAATTTGAACCTTCTTTTACTATCTCATAGAGAAACTAACACAATTTTCAGGTTCAAAAAGGTCAACAGAACTTGGGATTCCCAGCCAGTCTCCCATGCTGGTACTTGCCAAGCCTTAAGCTGCATTGATGCTGCGATCTGACGAGAGCAGGCACATTCAGCTTAGAATGGCCGTTGACAGCAGCTGTTCAGTTTGAACCTTCTTTTACTATCTCATAGAGAAACTAACACAATTTTCAGGTTCAAAAAGGTCAACGGAACTTGGGATTCCCAGCCAGTCTCCCATGCTGGTACTTGCCAAGCCTTAAGCTGCATTGCTGCTGCGATCTGACGAGAGCAGGCACATTCAGCTTAGAATGGCCGTTGACAGCAGCTGTTCAGTTTGAACCTTCTTTTACTATCTCATAGAGAAACTAACACAATTTTCAGGTTCAAAAAGGTCAACAGAACTTGGGATTCCCAGCCAGTCTCCCATGCTGGTACTTGCCAAGCCTTAAGCTGCATTGCTGCTGCGATCTGACGAGAGCAGGCACATTCAGCTTAGAATGGCCGTTGACAGCAGCTGTTCAATTTGATCCTTCTTTTACCATCTTTGACAGAGAAACTAACAATTTTCAGGTTCAAAAAGGTCAACGGAACTTGGGATTCCCAGCCAGTCTCCCATGCTGGTACTTGCCAAGCCTTAAGCTGCATTGCTGCTGCGATCTGACGAGAGCAGGCACATTCAGCTTAGAATGGCCGTTGACAGTAGCTGTTCAATTTGAACCTTCTTTTACTATCTCATAGAGAAACTAACACAATTTTAAGGTTCAAAAAGGTCAACGGAACTTGGGATTCGCAGCCAGTCTCCCATGCTGGTACTTGCCAAGCCTTAAGCTGCATTGCTGCTGCGATCTGACGAGAGCAGGCACATTCAGCTTAGAATGGCTGTTGACAGCAGCTGTTCAGTTTGAACCTTCTTTTACTATCTCATAGAGAAACTAACACAATTTTCAGGTTCAAAAAGGTCAACGGAACTTGGGATTCCCAGCCAGTCTCCCATGCTGGTACTTGCCAAGCCATAAGCTGCATTGCTGCTGCGATCTGACGAGAGCACGCACATTCAGCTTAGAATGGCCGTTGACAGCAGCTGTTCAATTTGAACCTTCTTTTACCATCTTTGACAGAGAAACTAACAATTTTCAGGTTCAAAAAGGTCAACGGAACTTGGGATTCCCTGCCAGTCTCCCATGCTGGTACTTGCCAAGCCTTAAGCTGCATTGCTGCTGCAATCTGACGAGAGCAGGCACATTCAGCTTAGAATGGCCGTTAACAGCAGCTGTTCAATTTGAACCTTCTTTTACTATCTCATAGAGAAACTAACACAATTTTCAGGTTCAAAAAGGTCATTGGAACTTGGGATTCCCAGCCAGTCTCCCATGCTGGTACTTGCCAAGCCTTAAGCTGCATTGCTGCTGCGATCTGACGAGAGCAGGCACATTCAGCTTAGAATGGCCGTTGACAGCAGCTGTTCAATTTGAACCTTCTTTTACCATCTTTGACAGAGAAACTAACAATTTTCAGGTTCAAAAAGGTCAACGGAACTTGGGATTCCCTGCCAGTCTCCCATGCTGGTACTTGCCAAGCCTTAAGCTGCATTGCTGCTGCAATCTGACGAGAGCAGGCACATTCAGCTTAGAATGGCCGTTAACAGCAGCTGTTCAATTTGAACCTTCTTTTACTATC
Organism: Engystomops pustulosus; assembly: GCF_040894005.1. Classification (NCBI taxonomy): domain Eukaryota; kingdom Metazoa; phylum Chordata; class Amphibia; order Anura; family Leptodactylidae; genus Engystomops; species Engystomops pustulosus. The sequence goes on from NW_027285080.1 coordinate 152,852, forward strand.
TCATAGAGAAACTAACACAATTTTCAGGTTCAAAAAGGTCATTGGAACTTGGGATTCCCAGCCAGTCTCCAATGCTGGTACTTGCCAAGCCTTAAGCTGCATTGCTGCTGCGAACTGACGAGAGCAGGCACATTCAGCTTAGAATGGCCGTTGACAGCAGCTGTTCAATTTGAACCTTCTTTTACTATCTCATAGAGAAACTAACACAATTTTCAGGTTCAAAAAGGTCAACAGAACTTGGGATTCCCAGCCAGTCTCCCATGCTGGTACTTGCCAAGCCTTAAGCTGCATTGCTGCTGCGATCTGACGAGAGCAGGCACATTCAGCTTAGAATGGCTGTTGACAGCAGCTGTTCAATTTGAACCTTCTTTTACTATCTCATAGAAAAACTAACACAATTTTCAGGTTCAAAAAGGTCAACAGAACTTGGGATTCCCAGCCAGTCTCCCATGCTGGTACTTGCCAAGCCTTAAGCTGCTGCGATCTGACGAGAGCAGGCACATTCAGCTTAGAATGGCCGTTGACAGCAGCTGTTCAATTTGAACCTTCTTTTACTATCTCATAGAAAAACTAACACAATTTTCAGGTTCAAAAAGGTCAACAGAACTTGGGATTCCCAGCCAGTCTCCCATGCTGGTACTGGCCAAGCCTTAAGCTGCATTGCTGCTGCGATCTGACGAGAGCAGGCACATTCAGCTTAGAATGGCCGTTGACAGCAGCTGTTCAATTTGAACCTTCTTTTACCATCTTTGACAGAGAAACTAACAATTTTCAGGTTCAAAAAGGTCAACGGAACTTAGGATTCCCAGCCAGTCTCCCATGCTGGTACTTGCCAAGCCTTAAGCTGCATTGCTGCTGCGAACTGACGAGAGCAGGCACATTCAGCTTAGAATGGCCGTTGATAGCAGCTGTTCAATTTGAACCTTCTTTTACTATCTCATAGAGAAACTAACACAATTTTCAGGTTCAAAAAGGTCAACGGAACTTGGGATTCCCAGCCAGTCTCCCATGCTGGTACTTGCCAAGCCTTAAGCTGCTGCGATCTGACGAGAGCAGGCACATTCAGCTTAGAATGGCCGTTGACAGCAGCTGTTCAATTTGAACCTTCTTTTACTATCTCATAGAAAAACTAACACAATTTTCAGGTTCAAAAAGGTCAACAGAACTTGGGATTCCCAGCCAGTCTCCTATGCTGGTACTTGCCAAGCCTTAAGCTGCATTGCTGCTGCGATCTAACGAGAGCAGGCACATTCAGCTTAGAATGGCCGTTGACAGCAGCTGTTCAATTTGAACCTTCTTTTACCATCTTTGACAGAGAAACTAACAATTTTCAGGTTCAAAAAGGTCAACGGAACTTGGGATTCCCAGCCAGTCTCCCATGCTGGTACTTGCCAAGCCTTAAGCTGCATTGCTGCTGCGATCTGACGAGAGCAGGCACATTCAGCTTAGAATGGCCGATGACAGCAGCTGCCTAATTTCTACTTTCTTTTACTATCTCATAGAGAAACTAACACAATTTTCAGGTTCAAAAAGCTCAACGGAACTTGGGATTCCCAGCCAATCTCCCATGCTGGTACTTGCCAAGCCTTAAGCTGCATTGCTGCTGCGATCTGACGAGAGCAGGCACATTCAGCTTAGAATGGCCGTTGACAGCAGCTGTTCAATTTGAACCTTCTTTTACTATCTCATAGAAAAACTAACACAATTTTCAGGTTCAAAAAGGTCAACAGAACTTGGGATTTCCAGCCAGTCTCCCATGCTGGTACTTGCCAAGCCTTAAGCTGCATTGATGCTGCGATCTGACGAGAGCAGGCACATTCAGCTTAGAATGGCCGTTGACAGCAGCTGTTCAGTTTGAACCTTCTTTTACTATCTCATAGAGAAACTAACACAATTTTCAGGTTAAAAATATCAACGGAACTTGGGATTCCCAGCCAGTCTCCCATGCTGGTACTTGCCAAGCCTTAAGCTGCATTGCTGCTGCGATCTGACGAGAGCAGGCACATTCAGCTTAGAATGGCCGTTGACAGCAGCTGTTCAGTTTGAACCTTCTTTTACTATCTCATAGAGAAACTAACACAATTTTCAGGTTCAAAAAGGTCAACGGAACTTGGGATTCCCAGCCAGTCTCCCATGCTGGTACTTGCCAAGCCTTAAGCTGCATTGCTGCTGCGATCTGACGAGAGCAGGCACATTCAGCTTAGAATGGCCGTTGACAGCAGCTGTTCAGTTTGAACCTTCTTTTACTATCTCATAGAGAAACTAACACAATTTTCAGGTTCAAAAAGGTCAACGGAACTTGGGATTCCCAGCCAGTCTCCCATGCTGGTACTTGCCAAGCCTTAAGCTGCAATGCTGCTGCGATCTGACGAGAGCACGCACATTCAGCTTAGAATGGCCGTTGACAGCAGCTGTTCAATTTGAACCTTCTTTTACTATCTCATAGAGAAACTAACACAATTTTCAGGTTCAAAAAGGTCAACAGAACTTGGGATTCCCAGCCAGTCTCCCATACTGGTACTTGCCAAGCCTTAAGCTGCATTGCTGCTGCGATCTGACGAGAGCACGCACATTCAGCTTAGAATGGCCGTTGACAGCAGCTGTTCAATTTGAACCTTCTTTTACTATCTCATAGAAAAACTAACACAATTTTCAGGTTCAAAAAGGTCAACAGAACTTGGGATTTCCAGCCAGTCTCCCATGCTGGTACTTGCCAAGCCTTAAGCTGCATTGCTGCTGCGATCTGACGAGAGCAGGCACATTCAGCTTAGAATGGCCGTTGACAGCAGCTGTTCAATTTGAACCTTCTTTTACTATCTCATAGAGAAACTAACACAATTTTCAGGTTCAAAAAGGTCAACGGAACTTGGGATTCCCAGCCAGTCTCCCATGCTGGTACTTGCCAAGCCTTAAGCTGCATTGCTGCTGCGATCTGACGAGAGCAGGCACATTCAGCTTAGAATGGCTGTTGACAGCAGCTGTTCAATTTGAACCTTCTTTTACTATCTCATAGAGAAACTAACACAATTTTCAGGTTCAAAAAGGTCAACGGAACTTGGGATTCCCAGCCAGTCTCCCATGCTGGTACTTGCCAAGCCTTAAGCTGCATTGCTGCTGCGATCTGACGAGAGCAGGCACATTCAGCTTAGAATGGCCGTTGACAGCAGCTGTTCAATTTGAACCTTCTTTTACTATCTCATAGAGAAACTAACACAATTTTCAGGTTCAAAAAGGTGAACGGAACTTGGGATTCCCAGCCAGTCTCCCATGCTGGTACTTGCCAAGCCTTAAGCTGCATTGCTGCTGCAATCTGACGAGAGCAGGCACATTCAGCTTAGAATGGCCGTTGACAGCAGCTGTTCAATTTGAACCTTCTTTTACTATCTCATAGAAAAACTAACACAATTTTCAGGTTCAAAAAGGTCAACAGAACTTGGGATTTCAAGCCAGTCTCCCATGCTGGTACTTGCCAAGCCTTAAGCTGCATTGCTGCTGCGATCTGACGAGAGCAGGCACATTCAGCTTAGAATGGCCGTTGACAGCAGCTGTTCAATTTGAACCTTCTTTTACTATCTCATAGAGAAACTAACACAATTTTCAGGTTCAAAAAGGTCAACGGAACTTGGGATTCCCAGCCAGTCTCCCATGCTGGTACTTGCCAAGCCTTAAGCTGCATTGCTGCTGCGATCTGACGAGAGCAGGCACATTCAGCTTAGAATGGCCGTTGACAGCAGCTGTTCAGTTTGAACCTTCTTTTACTATCTCATAGAGAAACTAACACAATTTTCAGGTTCAAAAAGGTCAACGGAACTTGGGATTCCCAGCCAGTCTCCCATGCTGGTACTTGCCAAGCCATAAGCTGCATTGCTGCTGCGATCTGACGAGAGCACGCTCATTCAGCTTAGAATGGCCGTTGACAGCAGCTGTTAAATTTGAACCTTCTTTTACCATCTTTGACAGAGAAACTAACAATTTTCAGGTTCAAAAAGGTCAACGGAACTTGGGATTCCCAGCCAGTCTCCCATGCTGGTACTTGCCAAGCCTTAAGCTGCATTGCTGCTGCAATCTGACGAGAGCAGGCACATTCAGCTTAGAATGGCCGTTAACAGCAGCTGTTCAATTTGAACCTTCTTTTACTATCTCATAGAGAAACTAACACAATTTTCAGGTTCAAAAAGGTCAACGGAACTTGGGATTCCCAGCCAGTCTCCCATGCTGGTACTTGCCAAGCCTTAAGCTGCATTGCTGCTGCGATCTGACGAGAGCACGCTCATTCAGCTTAGAATGGCCGTTGACAGCAGCTGTTCAATTTGAACCTTCTTTTACCATCTTTGACAGAGAAACTAACAATTTTCAGGTTCAAAAAGGTCAACAGAACTTGGGATTCCCAGCCAGTCTCCCATGCTGGTACTTGCCAAGCCTTAAGCTGCATTGCTGCTGCGATCTGACGAGAGCAGGCACATTCAGCTTAGAATGGCCGTTGACAGCAGCTGTTCAATTTGAACCTTCTTTTAATATCTCATAGAGAAACTAACACAATTTTCAGGTTCAAAAAGGTCAACGGAACTTGGGATTCCCAGCCAGTCTCCCATGCTGGTACTTGCCAAGCCTTAAGCTGCATTGCTGCTGCGATCTGACGAGAGCAGGCACATTCAGCTTAGAATGGCCGTTGACAGCAGCTGCCTAATTTCTACTTTCTTTTACTATCTCATAGAGAAACTAACACAATTTTCAGGTTCAAAAAGTTCAACGTAACTTGGGATTCCCAGCCAGTCTCCCATGCTGGTACTTGCCAAGCCTTAAGCTGCATTGATGCTGCGATCTGACGAGAGCAGGCACATTCAGCTTAGAATGGCCGTTGACAGCAGCTGTTCAATTTGAACCTTCTTTTACTATCTCATAGAGAAACTAACACAATTTTCAGGTTCAAAAAGGTCAACGGAACTTGGGATTCCCAGCCAGTCTCCCATGCTGGTACTTGCCAAGCCTTAAGCTGCATTGATGCTGCAATCTGACGAGAGCAGGCACATTCAGCTTAGAATGGCTGTTGACAGCAGCTGTTCAGTTTGAACCTTCTTTTACTATCTCATAGAGAAACTAACACAATTTTCAGGTTCAAAAAGGTCAACGGAACTTGGGATTCCCAGCCAGTCTCCCATGCTGGTACTTGCCAAGCCTTAAGCCGCATCGCTGCTGTGATCCGACAAGAGCACGCACATTCAGCTTAGAATGGCCGTTGACAGCAGCTGTTCAATTTGAACCTTCTTTTACTATCTCATAGAGAAACTAACACAATTTTCAGGTTCAAAAAGGTCAATGGAACTTGGGATTCCCAGCCAGTCTCCCATGCTGGTACTTGCCAAGCCTTAAGCTGCATTGCTGCTGCGATCTGACGAGAGCAGGCACATTCAGCTTAGAATGGCCGTTGACAGCAGCTGTTCAATTTGAACCTTCTTTTACTATCTCATAGAGAAACTAACACAATTTTCAGGTTCAAAAAGGTCAACAGAACTTGGGATTCCCAGCCAGTCTCCCATGCTGGTACTTGCCAAGCCTTAAGCTGCATTGCTGCTGCGATCTGACGAGAGCAGGCACATTCAGCTTAGAATGGCCGTTGACAGCAGCTGTTCAATTTGAACCTTCTTTTACTATCTCATAGAGAAACTAACACAATTTTCAGGTTCAAAAAGGTCAACGGAACTTGGGATTCCCAGCCAGTCTCCCATGCTGTTATTTGCCAAGCCTTAAGCTGCATTGCTGCTGCGATCTGACGAGAGCAGGCACATTCAGCTTAGAATGGCCGTCGACAGCAGCTGTTCAGTTTGAACCTTCTTTTACTATCTCATAGAGAAACTAACACAATTTTCAGGTTCAAAAAGGTCAACGGAACTTGGGATTCCCAGCCAGTCTCCCATGCTGGTACTTGCTAAGCCTTAAGCTGCATTGCTGCTGCAATCTGACGAGAGCAGGCACATTCAGCTTAGAATGGCCGTTGACAGCAGCTGTTCAATTTGAACCTTCTTTTACCATCTTTGACAGAGAAACTAACAATTTTCAGGTTCAAAAAGGTCAACAGAACTTGGGATTCCCAGCCAGTCTCCCATGCTGGTACTTGCCAAGCCTTAAGCTGCATTGTTGCTGCGATCTGACTAGAGCAGGCACATTCAGCTTAGAATGGCCGTTGACAGCAGCTGTTCAATTTGAACCTTCTTTTACTATCTCATAGAGAAACTAACACAATTTTCAGGTTCAAAAAGGTCAACGGAACTTGGGATTCCCAGCCAGTCTCCCATGCTGGTACTTGCCAAGCCTTAAGCTGCATTGCTGCTGCGATCTGACGAGAGCAGGCACATTCAGCTTAGAATGGCCGTTGACAGCAGCTGTTCAGTTTGAACCTTCTTTTACTATCTCATAGAGAAACTAACACAATTTTCAGGTTCAAAAAGGTCAACGGAACTTGGGATTCCCAGCCAGTCTCCCATGCTGGTACTTGCCAAGCCTTAAGCTGCTGCGATCTGACGAGAGCAGGCACATTCAGCTTAGAATGGCCGTTGACAGCAGCTGTTCAATTTGAACCTTCTTTTACTATCTCATAGAGAAACTAACACAATTTTCAGGTTCAAAAAGGTCAACAGAACTTGGGATTCCCAGCCAGTCTCCCATGCTGTTATTTGCCAAGCCTTAAGCTGCATTGCTGCTGCGATCTGACGAGAGCAGGCACATTCAGCTTAGAATGGCTGTTGACAGCAGCTGTTCAATTTGAACCTTCTTTTACTATCTCATAGAGAAACTAACCCAATTTTCAGGTTCAAAAAGGTCAACGGAACTTGGGATTCCCAGCCAGTCTCCCATGCTGGTACTTGCCAAGCCTTAAGCTGCATTGATGCTGCAATCTGACGAGAGCAGGCACATTCAGCTTAGAATGGCCGTTGACAGCAGCTGTTCAGTTTGAACCTTCTTTTACTATCTCATAGAGAAACTAACACAATTTTCAGGTTCAAAAAGGTCAACGGAACTTGGGATTCCCAGCCAGTCTCCCATGCTGGTACTTGCCAAGCCTTAAGCTGCATTGCTGCTGCGATCTGACGAGAGCAGGCACATTCAGCTTAGAATGGCCGTTGACAGCAGCTGTTCAGTTTGAACCTTCTTTTACTATCTCATAGAGAAACTAACACAATTTTCAGGTTCAAAAAGGTCAACGGAGCATGGGATTCCAAGCCAGTCTCCCATGCTGGTACTTGCCAAGCCTTAAGCTGCATTGCTGCTGCGATCTGACGAGAGCAGGCACATTCAGCTTAGAATGGCCGTTGACAGCAGCTGTTCAATTTGAACCTTCTTTTACCATCTTTGACAGAGAAACTAACAATTTTCAGGTTCAAAAAGGTCAACGGAACTTGGGATTCCCAGCCAGTCTCCCATGCTGGTACTTGCCAAGCCTTAAGCTGCATTGCTGCTGCGATCTGACGAGAGCAGGCACATTCAGCTTAGAATGGCCGTTGACAGCAGCTGTTCAATTTGAACCTTCTTTTACTATCTCATAGAGAAACTAACACAATTTTCAGGTTCAAAAAGGTCAACGGAACTTGGGATTCCCAGCCAGTCTCCCATGCTGGTACTTGCCAAGCCTTAAGCTGCATTGCTGCTGCGATCTGACGAGAGCAGGCACATTCAGCTTAGAATGGCCGTTGACAGCAGCTGTTCAATTTGAACCTTCTTTTACTATCTCATAGAGAAACTAACACAATTTTCAGGTTCAAAAAGGTCAACGGAACTTGGGATTCCCAGCCAGTCTCCCATGCTGGTACTTGCCAAGCCTTAAGCTGCATTGCTGCTGCGATCTGACGAGAGCAGGCACATTCAGCTTAGAATGGCCGTTGATAGCAGTTGTTCAATTTGAACCTTCTTTTACTATCTCATAGAGAAACTAACACAATTTTCAGGTTCAAAAAGGTCAACGGAACTTGGGATTCCCAGCCAGTCTCCAATGCTGTTACTTGCCAAGCCTTAAGCTGCATTGCTGCTGCGATCTGACGAGAGCAGGCACATTCAGCTTAGAATGGCCGTTGACAGCAGCTGTTCAGTTTGAACCTTCTTTTACTATCTCATAGAGAAACTAACACAATTTTCAGGTTCAAAAAGGTCAACGGAACTTGGGATTCCCAGCCAGTCTCCCATGCTGGTACTTGCCAAGCCTTAAACTGCATTGCTGCTGCGATCTGACGAGAGCAGGCACATTCAGCTTAGAATGGCCGTTGACAGCAGCTGTTCAGTTTGATTCTTCTTTTACTATCTCATAGAGAAACTAACACAATTTTCAGGTTCAAAAAGGTCAACGGAACTTGGGATTCCCAGCCAGTCTCCCATGCTGGTACTTGCCAAGCATTAAGCTGCATTGCTGCTGCGATCTGACGAGAGCAGGCACATTCAGCTTAGAATGGCCGTTGACAGCAGCTGTTCAATTTGAACCTTCTTTTACCATCTTTGACAGAGAAACTAACAATTTTCAGGTTCAAAAAGGTCAACGGAACTTGGGATTCCCAGCCAGTCTCCCATGCTGGTACTTGCCAAGCCTTAAGCTGCATTGCTGCTGCGATCTGACGAGAGCAGGCACATTCAGCTTAGAATGGCCATTGACAGCAGCTGTTCAATTTGAACCTTCTTTTACTATCTCATAGAGAAACTAACACAATTTTCAGGTTCAAAAAGGTGAACGGAACTTGGGATTCCCAGCCAGTCTCCCATGCTGGTACTTGCCAAGCCTTAAGCTGCATTGCTGCTGCAATCTGACGAGAGCAGGCACATTCAGCTTAGAATGGCCGTTGACAGCAGCTGTTCAATTTGAACCTTCTTTTACTATCTCATAGAAAAACTAACACAATTTTCAGGTTCAAAAAGGTCAACAGAACTTGGGATTTCAAGCCAGTCTCCCATGCTGGTACTTGCCAAGCCTTAAGCTGCATTGCTGCTGCGATCTGACGAGAGCAGGCACATTCAGCTTAGAATGGCCGTTGACAGCAGCTGTTCAATTTGAACCTTCTTTTACTATCTCATAGAGAAACTAACACAATTTTCAGGTTCAAAAAGGTCAACGGAACTTGGGATTCCCAGCCAGTCTCCCATGCTGGTACTTGCCAAGCCTTAAGCTGCATTGCTGCTGCGATCTGACGAGAGCAGGCACATTCAGCTTAGAATGGCCGTTGACAGCAGCTGTTCAGTTTGAACCTTCTTTTACTATCTCATAGAGAAACTAACACAATTTTCAGGTTCAAAAAGGTCAACGGAACTTGGGATTCCCAGCCAGTCTCCCATGCTGGTACTTGCCAAGCCATAAGCTGCATTGCTGCTGCGATCTGACGAGAGCACGCTCATTCAGCTTAGAATGGCCGTTGACAGCAGCTGTTCAATTTGAACCTTCTTTTACCATCTTTGACAGAGAAACTAACAATTTTCAGGTTCAAAAAGGTCAACGGAACTTGGGATTCCCAGCCAGTCTCCCATGCTGGTACTTGCCAAGCCTTAAGCTGCATTGCTGCTGCAATCTGACGAGAGCAGGCACATTCAGCTTAGAATGGCCGTTAACAGCAGCTGTTCAATTTGAACCTTCTTTTACTATCTCATAGAGAAACTAACACAATTTTCAGGTTCAAAAAGGTCAACGGAACTTGGGATTCCCAGCCAGTCTCCCATGCTGGTACTTGCCAAGCCTTAAGCTGCATTGCTGCTGCGATCTGACGAGAGCAGGCACATTCAGCTTAGAATGGCCGTTGACAGCAGCTGTTCAATTTGAACCTTCTTTTACCATCTTTGACAGAGAAACTAACAATTTTCAGGTTCAAAAAGGTCAACAGAACTTGGGATTCCCAGCCAGTCTCCCATGCTGGTACTTGCCAAGCCTTAAGCTGCATTGCTGCTGCGATCTGACGAGAGCAGGCACATTCAGCTTAGAATGGCCGTTGACAGCAGCTGTTCAATTTGAACCTTCTTTTAATATCTCATAGAGAAACTAACACAATTTTCAGGTTCAAAAAGGTCAACGGAACTTGGGATTCCCAGCCAGTCTCCCATGCTGGTACTTGCCAAGCCTTAAGCTGCATTGCTGCTGCAATCTGACGAGAGCAGGCACATTCAGCTTAGAATGGCCGTTGACAGCAGCTGCCTAATTTCTACTTTCTTTTACTATCTCATAGAGAAACTAACACAATTTTCAGGTTCAAAAAGTTCAACGTAACTTGGGATTCCCAGCCAGTCTCCCATGCTGGTACTTGCCAAGCCTTAAGCTGCATTGATGCTGCGATCTGACGAGAGCAGGCACATTCAGCTTAGAATGGCCGTTGACAGCAGCTGTTCAATTTGAACCTTCTTTTACTATCTCATAGAGAAACTAACACAATTTTCAGGTTCAAAAAGGTCAACGGAACTTGGGATTCCCAGCCAGTCTCCCATGCTGGTACTTGCCAAGCCTTAAGCTGCATTGATGCTGCAATCTGACGAGAGCAGGCACATTCAGCTTAGAATGGCTGTTGACAGCAGCTGTTCAGTTTGAACCTTCTTTTACTATCTCATAGAGAAACTAACACAATTTTCAGGTTCAAAAAGGTCAACGGAACTTGGGATTCACAGCCAGTCTCCCATGCTGGTACTTGCCAAGCCTTAAGCCGCATCGCTGCTGTGATCCGACAAGAGCACGCACATTCAGCTTAGAATGGCCGTTGACAGCAGCTGTTCAATTTGAACCTTCTTTTACTATCTCATAGAGAAACTAATACAATTTTCAGGTTCAAAAAGGTCAATGGAACTTGGGATTCCCAGCCAGTCTCCCATGCTGGTACTTGCCAAGCCTTAAGCTGCATTGCTGCTGCGATCTGACGAGAGCAGGCACATTCAGCTTAGAATGGCCGTTGACAGCAGCTGTTCAATTTGAACCTTCTTTTACTATCTCATAGAGAAACTAACACAATTTTCAGGTTCAAAAAGGTCAACAGAACTTGGGATTCCCAGCCAGTCTCCCATGCTGGTACTTGCCAAGCCTTAAGCTGCATTGCTGCTGCGATCTGACGAGAGCAGGCACATTCAGCTTAGAATGGCCGTTGACAGCAGCTGTTCAGTTTGAACCTTCTTTTACTATCTCATAGAGAAACTAACACAATTTTCAGGTTCAAAAAGGTCAACGGAACTTGGGATTCCCAGCCAGTCTCCCATGCTGGTACTTGCTAAGCCTTAAGCTGCATTGCTGCTGCAATCTGACGAGAGCAGGCACATTCAGCTTAGAATGGCCGTTGACAGCAGCTGTTCAATTTGAACCTTCTTTTACCATCTTTGACAGAGAAACTAACAATTTTCAGGTTCAAAAAGGTCAACAGAACTTGGGATTCCCAGCCAGTCTCCCATGCTGGTACTTGCCAAGCCTTAAGCTGCATTGTTGCTGCGATCTGACTAGAGCAGGCACATTCAGCTTAGAATGGCCGTTGACAGCAGCTGTTCAATTTGAACCTTCTTTTACTATCTCATAGAGAAACTAACACAATTTTCAGGTTCAAAAAGGTCAACGGAACTTGGGATTCCCAGCCAGTCTCCCATGCTGGTACTTGCCAAGCCTTAAGCTGCATTGCTGCTGCGATCTGACGAGAGCAGGCACATTCAGCTTAGAATGGCCGTTGACAGCAGCTGTTCAGTTTGAACCTTCTTTTACTATCTCATAGAGAAACTAACACAATTTTCAGGTTCAAAAAGGTCAACGGAACTTGGGATTCCCAGCCAGTCTCCCATGCTGGTACTTGCCAAGCCTTAAGCTGCTGCGATCTGACGAGAGCAGGCACATCCAGCTTAGAATGGCCGTTGACAGCAGCTGTTCAATTTGAACCTTCTTTTACTATCTCATAGAGAAACTAACACAATTTTCAGGTTCAAAAAGGTCAACAGAACTTGGGATTCCCAGCCAGTCTCCCATGCTGTTATTTGCCAAGCCTTAAGCTGCATTGCTGCTGCGATCTGACGAGAGCAGGCACATTCAGCTTAGAATGGCTGTTGACAGCAGCTGTTCAATTTGAACCTTCTTTTACTATCTCATAGAGAAACTAACCCAATTTTCAGGTTCAAAAAGGTCAACGGAACTTGGGATTCCCAGCCAGTCTCCCATGCTGGTACTTGCCAAGCCTTAAGCTGCATTGATGCTGCAATCTGACGAGAGCAGGCACATTCAGCTTAGAATGGCCGTTGACAGCAGCTGTTCAGTTTGAACCTTCTTTTACTATCTCATAGAGAAACTAACACAATTTTCAGGTTCAAAAAGGTCAACGGAACTTGGGATTCCCAGCCAGTCTCCCATGCTGGTACTTGCCAAGCCTTAAGCTGCATTGCTGCTGCGATCTGACGAGAGCAGGCACATTCAGCTTAGAATGGCCGTTGACAGCAGCTGTTCAGTTTGAACCTTCTTTTACTATCTCATAGAGAAACTAACACAATTTTCAGGTTCAAAAAGGTCAACGGAGCATGGGATTCCAAGCCAGTCTCCCATGCTGGTACTTGCCAAGCCTTAAGCTGCATTGCTGCTGCGATCTGACGAGAGCAGGCACATTCAGCTTAGAATGGCCGTTGACAGCAGCTGTTCAATTTGAACCTTCTTTTACCATCTTTGACAGAGAAACTAACAATTTTCAGGTTCAAAAAGGTCAACGGAACTTGGGATTCCCAGCCAGTCTCCCATGCTGGTACTTGCCAAGCCTTAAGCTGCATTGCTGCTGCGATCTGACGAGAGCAGGCACATTCAGCTTAGAATGGCCGTTGACAGCAGCTGTTCAATTTGAACCTTCTTTTACTATCTCATAGAGAAACTAACACAATTTTCAGGTTCAAAAAGGTCAACGGAACTTGGGATTCCCAGCCAGTCTCCCATGCTGGTACTTGCCAAGCCTTAAGCTGCATTGCTGCTGCGATCTGACGAGAGCAGGCACATTCAGCTTAGAATGGCCGTTGACAGCAGCTGTTCAATTTGAACCTTCTTTTACTATCTTATAGAGAAACTAACACAATTTTCAGGTTCAAAAAGGTCAACGGAACTTGGGATTCCCAGCCAGTCTCCCATGCTGGTACTTGCCAAGCCTTAAGCTGCATTGCTGCTGCGATCTGACGAGAGCAGGCACATTAAGCTTAGAATGGCCGTTGATAGCAGCTGTTCAATTTGAACCTTCTTTTACTATCTCATAGAGAAACTAACACAATTTTCAGGTTCAAAAAGGTCAACGGAACTTGGGATTCCCAGCCAGTCTCCCATGCTGTTACTTGCCAAGCCTTAAGCTGCATTGCTGCTGCGATCTGACGAGAGCAGGCACATTCAGCTTAGAATGGCCGTTGACAGCAGCTGTTCAGTTTGAACCTTCTTTTACTATCTCATAGAGAAACTAACACAATTTTCAGGTTCAAAAAGGTCAACAGAACTTGGGATTCCCAGCCAGCCTCCCATGCTGGTACTTGCCAAGCCTTAAGCTGCATTGATGCTGCGATCTGACGAGAGCAGGCACATTCAGCTTAGAATGGCAGTTGACAGCAGCTGTTCAGTTTGAACCTTCTTTTACTATCTCATAGAGAAACTAACACAATTTTCAGGTTCAAAAAGGTCAACGGAACTTGGGATTCCCAGCCAGTCTCCCATGCTGGTACTTGCCAAGCCTTAAGCTGCATTGCTGCTGCGATCTGACGAGAGCAGGCACATTCAGCTTAGAATGGCCATTGACAGCAGCTGTTCAGTTTGAACCTTCTTTTACTATCTCATAGAGAAACTAACACAATTTTCAGGTTCAAAAATGTCAACAGAACTTGGGATTCCCAGCCAGTCTCCCATGCTGGTACTTGCCAAGCCTTAAGCTGCATTGCTGCTGCGATCTGACGAGAGCAGGCACATTCAGCTTAGAATGGCCGTTGACAGCAGCTGTTCAATTTGATCCTTCTTTTACCATCTTTGACAGAGAAACTAACAATTTTCAGGTTCAAAAAGGTCAACGGAACTTGGGATTCCCAGCCAGTCTCCCATGCTGGTACTTGCCAAGCCTTAAGCTGCATTGCTGCTGCGATCTGACGAGAGCAGGCACATTCAGCTTAGAATGGCCGTTGACAGTAGCTGTTCAATTTGAACCTTCTTTTACTATCTCATAGAGAAACTAACACAATTTTCAGGTTCAAAAAGGTCAACGGAACATGGGATTCGCAGCCAGTCTCCCATGCTGGTACTTGCCAAGCCTTAAGCTGCATTGCTGCTGCGATCTGACGAGAGCAGGCACATTCAGCTTAGAATGGCTGTTGACAGCAGCTGTTCAGTTTGAACCTTCTTTTACTATCTCATAGAGAAACTAACACAATTTTCAGGTTCAAAAAGGTCAACGGAACTTGGGATTCCCAGCCAGTCTCCCATGCTGGTACTTGCCAAGCCTTAAGCTGCATTGCTGCTGCGATCTGACGAGAGCAGGCACATTCAGCTTAGAATGGCCGTTGACAGCAGCTGTTCAATTTGAACCTTCTTTTACCATCTTTGACAGAGAAACTAACAATTTTCAGGTTCAAAAAGGTCAACGGAACTTGGGATTCCCAGCCAGTCTCCCATGCTGGTACTTGCCAAGCCTTAAGCTGCATTGCTGCTGCGATCTGACGAGAGCAGGCACATTCAGCTTAGAATGGCCGTTGACAGCAGCTGTTCAATTTGAACCTTCTTTTACTATCTCATAGAGAAACTAACACAATTTTCAGGTTCAAAAAGGTCAACGGAACTTGGGATTCCCAGCCAGTCTCCCATGCTGGTACTTGCCAAGCCTTAAGCTGCATTGCTGCTGCGATCTGACGAGAGCAGGCACATTCAGCTTAGAATGGCCGTTGACAGCAGCTGTTCAGTTTGAACCTTCTTTTACTATCTCATAGAGAAACTAACCCAATTTTCAGGTTCAAAAAGGTCAACAGAACTTGGGATTCCCAGCCAGTCTCCCATGCTGGTACTTGCCAAGCCATAAGCTGCATTGCTGCTGCGATCTGACGAGAGCACGCACATTCAGCTTAGAATGGCCGTTGACAGCAGCTGTTCAATTTGAACCTTCTTTTACCATCTTTGACAGAGAAACTAACAATTTTCAGGTTCAAAAAGGTCAACGGAACTTGGGATTCCCTGCCAGTCTCCCATGCTGGTACTTGCCAAGCCTTAAGCTGCATTGCTGCTGCAATCTGACGAGAGCAGGCACATTCAGCTTAGAATGGCCGTTAACAGCAGCTGTTCAATTTGAACCTTCTTTTACTATCTCATAGAGAAACTAACACAATTTTCAGGTTCAAAAAGGTCATCGGAACTTGGGATTCCCAGCCAGTCTCCCATGCTGGTACTTGCCAAGCCTTAAGCTGCATTGCTGCTGCGAACTGACGAGAGCAGGCACATTCAGCTTAGAATGGCTGTTGACAGCAGCTGTTCAATTTGAACCTTCTTTTACTATCTCATAGAGAAACTAACACAATTTTCAGGTTCAAAAAGGTCAACAGAACTTGGGATTCCCAGCCAGTCTCCCATGCTGGTACTTGCCAAGCCTTAAGCTGCATTGCTGCTGCGATCTGACGAGAGCAGGCACATTCAGCTTAGAATGGCTGTTGACAGCAGCTGTTCAATTTGAACCTTCTTTTACTATCTCATAGAAAAACTAACACAATTTTCAGGTTCAAAAAGGTCAACAGAACTTGGGATTCCCAGCCAGTCTCCCATGCTGGTACTTGCCAAGCCTTAAGCTGCTGCGATCTGACGAGAGCAGGCACATTCAGCTTAGAATGGCCGTTGACAGCAGCTGTTCAATTTGAACCTTCTTTTACTATCTCATAGAAAAACTAACACAATTTTCAGGTTCAAAAAGGTCAACAGAACTTGGGATTCCCAGCCAGTCTCCCATGCTGGTACTGGCCAAGCCTTAAGCTGCATTGCTGCTGCGATCTGACGAGAGCAGGCACATTCAGCTTAGAATGGCCGTTGACAGCAGCTGTTCAATTTGAACCTTCTTTTACCATCTTTGACAGAGAAACTAACAATTTTCAGGTTCAAAAAGGTCAACGGAACTTAGGATTCCCAGCCAGTCTCCCATGCTGGTACTTGCCAAGCCTTAAGCTGCATTGCTGCTGCGAACTGACGAGAGCAGGCACATTCAGCTTAGAATGGCCGTTGATAGCAGCTGTTCAATTTGAACCTTCTTTTACTATCTCATAGAGAAACTAACACAATTTTCAGGTTCAAAAAGGTCAACGGAACTTGGGATTCCCAGCCAGTCTCCCATGCTGGTACTTGCCAAGCCTTAAGCTGCTGCGATCTGACGAGAGCAGGCACATTCAGCTTAGAATGGCCGTTGACAGCAGCTGTTCAATTTGAACCTTCTTTTACTATCTCATAGAAAAACTAACACAATTTTCAGGTTCAAAAAGGTCAACAGAACTTGGGATTCCCAGCCAGTCTCCTATGCTGGTACTTGCCAAGCCTTAAGCTGCATTGCTGCTGCGATCTAACGAGAGCAGGCACATTCAGCTTAGAATGGCCGTTGACAGCAGCTGTTCAATTTGAACCTTCTTTTACCATCTTTGACAGAGAAACTAACAATTTTCAGGTTCAAAAAGGTCAACGGAACTTGGGATTCCCAGCCAGTCTCCCATGCTGGTACTTGCCAAGCCTTAAGCTGCATTGCTGCTGCGATCTGACGAGAGCAGGCACATTCAGCTTAGAATGGCCGTTGACAGCAGCTGTTCAATTTGAACCTTCTTTTACTATCTCATAGAGAAACTAACACAATTTTCAGGTTCAAAAAGGTCAACGGAACTTGGGATTCCCAGCCAGTCTCCCATGCTGGTACTTGCCAAGCCTTAAGCTGCATTGATGCTGCGATCTGACGAGAGCAGGCACATTCAGCTTAGAATGGCCGTTGACAGCAGCTGTTCAGTTTGAACCTTCTTTTACTATCTCATAGAGAAACTAACACAATTTTCATGTTAAAAATATCAACGGAACTTGGGATTCCCAGCCAGTCTCCCATGCTGGTACTTGCCAAGCCTTAAGCTGCATTGCTGCTGCGATCTGACGAGAGCAGGCACATTCAGCTTAGAATGGCTGTTGACAGCAGCTGTTCAATTTGAACCTTCTTTTACTATCTCATAGAGAAACTAACCCAATTTTCAGGTTCAAAAAGGTCAACGGAACTTGGGATTCCCAGCCAGTCTCCCATGCTGGTACTTGCCAAGCCTTAAGCTGCATTGATGCTGCAATCTGACGAGAGCAGGCACATTCAGCTTAGAATGGCCGTTGACAGCAGCTGTTCAGTTTGAACCTTCTTTTACTATCTCATAGAGAAACTAACACAATTTTCAGGTTCAAAAAGGTCAACGGAACTTGGGATTCCCAGCCAGTCTCCCATGCTGGTACTTGCCAAGCCTTAAGCTGCATTGCTGCTGCGATCTGACGAGAGCAGGCACATTCAGCTTAGAATGGCCGTTGACAGCAGCTGTTCAGTTTGAACCTTCTTTTACTATCTCATAGAGAAACTAACACAATTTTCAGGTTCAAAAAGGTCAACGGAGCATGGGATTCCAAGCCAGTCTCCCATGCTGGTACTTGCCAAGCCTTAAGCTGCATTGCTGCTGCGATCTGACGAGAGCAGGCACATTCAGCTTAGAATGGCCGTTGACAGCAGCTGTTCAATTTGAACCTTCTTTTACCATCTTTGACAGAGAAACTAACAATTTTCAGGTTCAAAAAGGTCAACGGAACTTGGGATTCCCAGCCAGTCTCCCATGCTGGTACTTGCCAAGCCTTAAGCTGCATTGCTGCTGCAATCTGACGAGAGCAGGCACATTCAGCTTAGAATGGCCGTTGACAGCAGCTGTTCAATTTGAACCTTCTTTTACTATCTCATAGAGAAACTAACACAATTTTCAGGTTCAAAAAGGTCAACGGAACTTGGGATTCCCAGCCAGTCTCCCATGCTGGTACTTGCCAAGCCTTAAGCTGCATTGCTGCTGCGATCTGACGAGAGCAGGCACATTCAGCTTAGAATGGCCGTTGACAGCAGCTGTTCAATTTGAACCTTCTTTTACTATCTTATAGAGAAACTAACACAATTTTCAGGTTCAAAAAGGTCAACGGAACTTGGGATTCCCAGCCAGTCTCCCATGCTGGTACTTGCCAAGCCTTAAGCTGCATTGCTGCTGCGATCTGACGAGAGCAGGCACATTCAGCTTAGAATGGCCGTTGATAGCAGCTGTTCAATTTGAACCTTCTTTTACTATCTCATAGAGAAACTAACACAATTTTCAGGTTCAAAAAGGTCAACGGAACTTGGGATTCCCAGCCAGTCTCCCATGCTGTTACTTGCCAAGCCTTAAGCTGCATTGCTGCTGCGATCTGACGAGAGCAGGCACATTCAGCTTAGAATGGCCGTTGACAGCAGCTGTTCAGTTTGAACCTTCTTTTACTATCTCATAGAGAAACTAACACAATTTTCAGGTTCAAAAAGGTCAACAGAACTTGGGATTCCCAGCCAGCCTCCCATGCTGGTACTTGCCAAGCCTTAAGCTGCATTGATGCTGCGATCTGACGAGAGCAGGCACATTCAGCTTAGAATGGCAGTTGACAGCAGCTGTTCAGTTTGAACCTTCTTTTACTATCTCATAGAGAAACTAACACAATTTTCAGGTTCAAAAAGGTCAACGGAACTTGGGATTCCCAGCCAGTCTCCCATGCTGGTACTTGCCAAGCCTTAAGCTGCATTGCTGCTGCGATCTGACGAGAGCAGGCACATTCAGCTTAGAATGGCCATTGACAGCAGCTGTTCAGTTTGAACCTTCTTTTACTATCTCATAGAGAAACTAACACAATTTTCAGGTTCAAAAATGTCAACAGAACTTGGGATTCCCAGCCAGTCTCCCATGCTGGTACTTGCCAAGCCTTAAGCTGCATTGCTGCTGCGATCTGACGAGAGCAGGCACATTCAGCTTAGAATGGCCGTTGACAGCAGCTGTTCAATTTGATCCTTCTTTTACCATCTTTGACAGAGAAACTAACAATTTTCAGGTTCAAAAAGGTCAACGGAACTTGGGATTCCCAGCCAGTCTCCCATGCTGGTACTTGCCAAGCCTTAAGCTGCATTGCTGCTGCGATCTGACGAGAGCAGGCACATTCAGCTTAGAATGGCCGTTGACAGTAGCTGTTCAATTTGAACCTTCTTTTACTATCTCATAGAGAAACTAACACAATTTTCAGGTTCAAAAAGGTCAACGGAACATGGGATTCGCAGCCAGTCTCCCATGCTGGTACTTGCCAAGCCTTAAGCTGCATTGCTGCTGCGATCTGACGAGAGCAGGCACATTCAGCTTAGAATGGCTGTTGACAGCAGCTGTTCAGTTTGAACCTTCTTTTACTATCTCATAGAGAAACTAACACAATTTTCAGGTTCAAAAAGGTCAACGGAACTTGGGATTCCCAGCCAGTCTCCCATGCTGGTACTTGCCAAGCCTTAAGCTGCATTGCTGCTGCGATCTGACGAGAGCAGGCACATTCAGCTTAGAATGGCCGTTGACAGCAGCTGTTCAATTTGAACCTTCTTTTACCATCTTTGACAGAGAAACTAACAATTTTCAGGTTCAAAAAGGTCAACGGAACTTGGGATTCCCAGCCAGTCTCCCATGCTGGTACTTGCCAAGCCTTAAGCTGCATTGCTGCTGCGATCTGACGAGAGCAGGCACATTCAGCTTAGAATGGCCGTTGACAGCAGCTGTTCAATTTGAACCTTCTTTTACTATCTCATAGAGAAACTAACACAATTTTCAGGTTCAAAAAGGTCAACGGAACTTGGGATTCCCAGCCAGTCTCCCATGCTGGTACTTGCCAAGCCTTAAGCTGCATTGCTGCTGCGATCTGACGAGAGCAGGCACATTCAGCTTAGAATGGCCGTTGACAGCAGCTGTTCAGTTTGAACCTTCTTTTACTATCTCATAGAGAAACTAACCCAATTTTCAGGTTCAAAAAGGTCAACAGAACTTGGGATTCCCAGCCAGTCTCCCATGCTGGTACTTGCCAAGCCATAAGCTGCATTGCTGCTGCGATCTGACGAGAGCACGCACATTCAGCTTAGAATGGCCGTTGACAGCAGCTGTTCAATTTGAACCTTCTTTTACCATCTTTGACAGAGAAACTAACAATTTTCAGGTTCAAAAAGGTCAACGGAACTTGGGATTCCCTGCCAGTCTCCCATGCTGGTACTTGCCAAGCCTTAAGCTGCATTGCTGCTGCAATCTGACGAGAGCAGGCACATTCAGCTTAGAATGGCCGTTAACAGCAGCTGTTCAATTTGAACCTTCTTTTACTATCTCATAGAGAAACTAACACAATTTTCAGGTTCAAAAAGGTCATCGGAACTTGGGATTCCCAGCCAGTCTCCCATGCTGGTACTTGCCAAGCCTTAAGCTGCATTGCTGCTGCGAACTGACGAGAGCAGGCACATTCAGCTTAGAATGGCTGTTGACAGCAGCTGTTCAATTTGAACCTTCTTTTACTATCTCATAGAGAAACTAACACAATTTTCAGGTTCAAAAAGGTCAACAGAACTTGGGATTCCCAGCCAGTCTCCCATGCTGGTACTTGCCAAGCCTTAAGCTGCATTGCTGCTGCGATCTGACGAGAGCAGGCACATTCAGCTTAGAATGGCTGTTGACAGCAGCTGTTCAATTTGAACCTTCTTTTACTATCTCATAGAAAAACTAACACAATTTTCAGGTTCAAAAAGGTCAACAGAACTTGGGATTCCCAGCCAGTCTCCCATGCTGGTACTTGCCAAGCCTTAAGCTGCTGCGATCTGACGAGAGCAGGCACATTCAGCTTAGAATGGCCGTTGACAGCAGCTGTTCAATTTGAACCTTCTTTTACTATCTCATAGAAAAACTAACACAATTTTCAGGTTCAAAAAGGTCAACAGAACTTGGGATTCCCAGCCAGTCTCCCATGCTGGTACTGGCCAAGCCTTAAGCTGCATTGCTGCTGCGATCTGACGAGAGCAGGCACATTCAGCTTAGAATGGCCGTTGACAGCAGCTGTTCAATTTGAACCTTCTTTTACCATCTTTGACAGAGAAACTAACAATTTTCAGGTTCAAAAAGGTCAACGGAACTTAGGATTCCCAGCCAGTCTCCCATGCTGGTACTTGCCAAGCCTTAAGCTGCATTGCTGCTGCGAACTGACGAGAGCAGGCACATTCAGCTTAGAATGGCCGTTGATAGCAGCTGTTCAATTTGAACCTTCTTTTACTATCTCATAGAGAAACTAACACAATTTTCAGGTTCAAAAAGGTCAACGGAACTTGGGATTCCCAGCCAGTCTCCCATGCTGGTACTTGCCAAGCCTTAAGCTGCTGCGATCTGACGAGAGCAGGCACATTCAGCTTAGAATGGCCGTTGACAGCAGCTGTTCAATTTGAACCTTCTTTTACTATCTCATAGAAAAACTAACACAATTTTCAGGTTCAAAAAGGTCAACAGAACTTGGGATTCCCAGCCAGTCTCCTATGCTGGTACTTGCCAAGCCTTAAGCTGCATTGCTGCTGCGATCTAACGAGAGCAGGCACATTCAGCTTAGAATGGCCGTTGACAGCAGCTGTTCAATTTGAACCTTCTTTTACCATCTTTGACAGAGAAACTAACAATTTTCAGGTTCAAAAAGGTCAACGGAACTTGGGATTCCCAGCCAGTCTCCCATGCTGGTACTTGCCAAGCCTTAAGCTGCATTGCTGCTGCGATCTGACGAGAGCAGGCACATTCAGCTTAGAATGGCCGTTGACAGCAGCTGTTCAATTTGAACCTTCTTTTACTATCTCATAGAGAAACTAACACAATTTTCAGGTTCAAAAAGGTCAACGGAACTTGGGATTCCCAGCCAGTCTCCCATGCTGGTACTTGCCAAGCCTTAAGCTGCATTGATGCTGCGATCTGACGAGAGCAGGCACATTCAGCTTAGAATGGCCGTTGACAGCAGCTGTTCAGTTTGAACCTTCTTTTACTATCTCATAGAGAAACTAACACAATTTTCATGTTAAAAATATCAACGGAACTTGGGATTCCCAGCCAGTCTCCCATGCTGGTACTTGCCAAGCCTTAAGCTGCATTGCTGCTGCGATCTGACGAGAGCAGGCACATTCAGCTTAGAATGGCCGTTGACAGCAGCTGTTCAATTTGAACCTTCTTTTACCATCTTTGACAGAAAAACTAACAATTTTCAGGTTCAAAAAGGTCAACGGAACTTGGGATTCCCTGCCAGTCTCCCATGCTGGTACTTGCCAAGCCTTAAGCTGCATTGCTGCTGCAATCTGACGAGAGCAGGCACATTCAGCTTAGAATGGCCGTTAACAGCAGCTGTTCAATTTGAACCTTCTTTTACTATCTCATAGAGAAACTAACACAATTTTCAGGTTCAAAAAGGTCATCGGAACTTGGGATTCCCAGCCAGTCTCCCATGCTGGTACTTGCCAAGCCTTAAGCTGCATTGCTGCTGCGAACTGACGAGAGCAGGCACATTCAGCTTAGAATGGCTGTTGACAGCAGCTGTTCAATTTGAACCTTCTTTTACTATCTCATAGAGAAACTAACACAATTTTCAGGTTCAAAAAGGTCAACAGAACTTGGGATTCCCAGCCAGTCTCCCATGCTGGTACTTGCCAAGCCTTAAGCTGCATTGCTGCTGCGATCTGACGAGAGCAGGCACATTCAGCTTAGAATGGCTGTTGACAGCAGCTGTTCAATTTGAACCTTCTTTTACTATCTCATAGAAAAACTAACACAATTTTCAGGTTCAAAAAGGTCAACAGAACTTGGGATTCCCAGCCAGTCTCCCATGCTGGTACTTGCCAAGCCTTAAGCTGCTGCGATCTGACGAGAGCAGGCACATTCAGCTTAGAATGGCCGTTGACAGCAGCTGTTCAATTTGAACCTTCTTTTACTATCTCATAGAAAAACTAACACAATTTTCAGGTTCAAAAAGGTCAACAGAACTTGGGATTCCCAGCCAGTCTCCCATGCTGGTACTGGCCAAGCCTTAAGCTGCATTGCTGCTGCGATCTGACGAGAGCAGGCACATTCAGCTTAGAATGGCCGTTGACAGCAGCTGTTCAATTTGAACCTTCTTTTACCATCTTTGACAGAGAAACTAACAATTTTCAGGTTCAAAAAGGTCAACGGAACTTAGGATTCCCAGCCAGTCTCCCATGCTGGTACTTGCCAAGCCTTAAGCTGCATTGCTGCTGCGAACTGACGAGAGCAGGCACATTCAGCTTAGAATGGCCGTTGATAGCAGCTGTTCAATTTGAACCTTCTTTTACTATCTCATAGAGAAACTAACACAATTTTCAGGTTCAAAAAGGTCAACGGAACTTGGGATTCCCAGCCAGTCTCCCATGCTGGTACTTGCCAAGCCTTAAGCTGCTGCGATCTGACGAGAGCAGGCACATTCAGCTTAGAATGGCCGTTGACAGCAGCTGTTCAATTTGAACCTTCTTTTACTATCTCATAGAAAAACTAACACAATTTTCAGGTTCAAAAAGGTCAACAGAACTTGGGATTCCCAGCCAGTCTCCTATGCTGGTACTTGCCAAGCCTTAAGCTGCATTGCTGCTGCGATCTAACGAGAGCAGGCACATTCAGCTTAGAATGGCCGTTGACAGCAGCTGTTCAATTTGAACCTTCTTTTACCATCTTTGACAGAGAAACTAACAATTTTCAGGTTCAAAAAGGTCAACGGAACTTGGGATTCCCAGCCAGTCTCCCATGCTGGTACTTGCCAAGCCTTAAGCTGCATTGCTGCTGCGATCTGACGAGAGCAGGCACATTCAGCTTAGAATGGCCGATGACAGCAGCTGCCTAATTTCTACTTTCTTTTACTATCTCATAGAGAAACTAACACAATTTTCAGGTTCAAAAAGCTCAACGGAACTTGGGATTCCCAGCCAGTCTCCCATGCTGGTACTTGCCAAGCCTTAAGCTGCATTGCTGCTGCGATCTGACGAGAGCAGGCACATTCAGCTTAGAATGGCCGTTGACAGCAGCTGTTCAATTTGAACCTTCTTTTACTATCTCATAGAGAAACTAACACAATTTTCAGGTTCAAAAAGGTCAACGGAACTTGGGATTCCCAGCCAGTCTCCCATGCTGGTACTTGCCAAGCCTTAAGCTGCATTGATGCTGCGATCTGACGAGAGCAGGCACATTCAGCTTAGAATGGCCGTTGACAGCAGCTGTTCAGTTTGAACCTTCTTTTACTATCTCATAGAGAAACTAACACAATTTTCAGGTTAAAAATATCAACGGAACTTGGGATTCCCAGCCAGTCTCCCATGCTGGTACTTGCCAAGCCTTAAGCTGCATTGCTGCTGCGATCTGACGAGAGCAGGCACATTCAGCTTAGAATGGCCGTTGACAGCAGCTGTTCAGTTTGAACCTTCTTTTACTATCTCATAGAGAAACTAACCCAATTTTCAGGTTCAAAAAGGTCAACGGAACTTGGGATTCCCAGCCAGTCTCCCATGCTGGTACTTGCCAAGCCTTAAGCTGCATTGCTGCTGCGATCTGACGAGAGCAGGCACATTCAGCTTAGAATGGCCGTTGACAGCAGCTGTTCAGTTTGAACCTTCTTTTACTATCTCATAGAGAAACTAACACAATTTTCAGGTTCAAAAAGGTCAACGGAACTTGGGATTCCCAGCCAGTCTCCCATGCTGGTACTTGCCAAGCCTTAAGCTGCAATGCTGCTGCGATCTGACGAGAGCACGCACATTCAGCTTAGAATGGCCGTTGACAGCAGCTGTTCAATTTGAACCTTCTTTTACTATCTCATAGAGAAACTAACACAATTTTCAGGTTCAAAAAGGTCAACAGAACTTGGGATTCCCAGCCAGTCTCCCATACTGGTACTTGCCAAGCCTTAAGCTGCATTGCTGCTGCGATCTGACGAGAGCACGCACATTCAGCTTAGAATGGCCGTTGACAGCAGCTTTTCAATTTGAACCTTCTTTTACTATCTCATAGAGAAACTAACACAATTTTCAGGTTCAAAAAGGTCAACAGAACTTGGGATTCCCAGCCAGTCTCCCATACTGGTACTTGCCAAGCCTTAAGCTGCATTGCTGCTGCGATCTGACGAGAGCAGGCACATTCAGCTTAGAATGGCCGTTGACAGCAGCTGTTCAATTTGAACCTTCTTTTACCATCTTTGACAGAGAAACTAACAATTTTCAGGTTCAAAAAGGTCAACGGAACTTGGGATTCCCAGCCAGTCTCCCATGCTGGTACTTGCCAAGCCTTAAGCTGCATTGCTGCTGCGATCTGACGAGAGCAGGCACATTCAGCTTAGAATGGCCGTTGACAGCAGCTGTTCAATTTGAACCTTCTTTTACTATCTCATAGAGAAACTAACACAATTTTCAGGTTCAAAAAGGTCAACGGAACTTGGGATTCCCAGCCAGTCTCCCATGCTGGTACTTGCCAAGCCTTAAGCTGCATTGCTGCTGCGATCTGACGAGAGCAGGCACATTCAGCTTAGAATGGCCGTTGACAGCAGCTGTTCAGTTTGAACCTTCTTTTACTATCTCATAGAGAAACTAACCCAATTTTCAGGTTCAAAAAGGTCAACAGAACTTGGGATTCCCAGCCAGTCTCCCATGCTGGTACTTGCCAAGCCATAAGCTGCATTGCTGCTGCGATCTGACGAGAGCACGCACATTCAGCTTAGAATGGCCGTTGACAGCAGCTGTTCAATTTGAACCTTCTTTTACCATCTTTGACAGAGAAACTAACAATTTTCAGGTTCAAAAAGGTCAACGGAACTTGGGATTCCCTGCCAGTCTCCCATGCTGGTACTTGCCAAGCCTTAAGCTGCATTGCTGCTGCAATCTGACGAGAGCAGGCACATTCAGCTTAGAATGGCCGTTAACAGCAGCTGTTCAATTTGAACCTTCTTTTACTATCTCATAGAGAAACTAACACAATTTTCAGGTTCAAAAAGGTCATCGGAACTTGGGATTCCCAGCCAGTCTCCCATGCTGGTACTTGCCAAGCCTTAAGCTGCATTGCTGCTGCGAACTGACGAGAGCAGGCACATTCAGCTTAGAATGGCTGTTGACAGCAGCTGTTCAATTTGAACCTTCTTTTACTATCTCATAGAGAAACTAACACAATTTTCAGGTTCAAAAAGGTCAACAGAACTTGGGATTCCCAGCCAGTCTCCCATGCTGGTACTTGCCAAGCCTTAAGCTGCATTGCTGCTGCGATCTGACGAGAGCAGGCACATTCAGCTTAGAATGGCTGTTGACAGCAGCTGTTCAATTTGAACCTTCTTTTACTATCTCATAGAAAAACTAACACAATTTTCAGGTTCAAAAAGGTCAACAGAACTTGGGATTCCCAGCCAGTCTCCCATGCTGGTACTTGCCAAGCCTTAAGCTGCTGCGATCTGACGAGAGCAGGCACATTCAGCTTAGAATGGCCGTTGACAGCAGCTGTTCAATTTGAACCTTCTTTTACTATCTCATAGAAAAACTAACACAATTTTCAGGTTCAAAAAGGTCAACAGAACTTGGGATTCCCAGCCAGTCTCCCATGCTGGTACTGGCCAAGCCTTAAGCTGCATTGCTGCTGCGATCTGACGAGAGCAGGCACATTCAGCTTAGAATGGCCGTTGACAGCAGCTGTTCAATTTGAACCTTCTTTTACCATCTTTGACAGAGAAACTAACAATTTTCAGGTTCAAAAAGGTCAACGGAACTTAGGATTCCCAGCCAGTCTCCCATGCTGGTACTTGCCAAGCCTTAAGCTGCATTGCTGCTGCGAACTGACGAGAGCAGGCACATTCAGCTTAGAATGGCCGTTGATAGCAGCTGTTCAATTTGAACCTTCTTTTACTATCTCATAGAGAAACTAACACAATTTTCAGGTTCAAAAAGGTCAACGGAACTTGGGATTCCCAGCCAGTCTCCCATGCTGGTACTTGCCAAGCCTTAAGCTGCTGCGATCTGACGAGAGCAGGCACATTTAGCTTAGAATGGCCGTTGACAGCAGCTGTTCAATTTGAACCTTCTTTTACTATCTCATAGAAAAACTAACACAATTTTCAGGTTCAAAAAGGTCAACAGAACTTGGGATTCCCAGCCAGTCTCCTATGCTGGTACTTGCCAAGCCTTAAGCTGCATTGCTGCTGCGATCTAACGAGAGCAGGCACATTCAGCTTAGAATGGCCGTTGACAGCAGCTGTTCAATTTGAACCTTCTTTTACCATCTTTGACAGAGAAACTAACAATTTTCAGGTTCAAAAAGGTCAACGGAACTTGGGATTCCCAGCCAGTCTCCCATGCTGGTACTTGCCAAGCCTTAAGCTGCATTGCTGCTGCGATCTGACGAGAGCAGGCACATTCAGCTTAGAATGGCCGTTGACAGCAGCTGTTCAATTTGAACCTTCTTTTACTATCTCATAGAGAAACTAACACAATTTTCAGGTTCAAAAAGGTCAACGGAACTTGGGATTCCCAGCCAGTCTCCCATGCTGGTACTTGCCAAGCCTTAAGCTGCATTGATGCTGCGATCTGACGAGAGCAGGCACATTCAGCTTAGAATGGCCGTTGACAGCAGCTGTTCAGTTTGAACCTTCTTTTACTATCTCATAGAGAAACTAACACAATTTTCATGTTAAAAATATCAACGGAACTTGGGATTCCCAGCCAGTCTCCCATGCTGGTACTTGCCAAGCCTTAAGCTGCATTGCTGCTGCGATCTGACGAGAGCAGGCACATTCAGCTTAGAATGGCCGTTGACAGCAGCTGTTCAATTTGAACCTTCTTTTACCATCTTTGACAGAGAAACTAACAATTTTCAGGTTCAAAAAGGTCAACGGAACTTGGGATTCCCTGCCAGTCTCCCATGCTGGTACTTGCCAAGCCTTAAGCTGCATTGCTGCTGCAATCTGACGAGAGCAGGCACATTCAGCTTAGAATGGCCGTTAACAGCAGCTGTTCAATTTGAACCTTCTTTTACTATCTCATAGAGAAACTAACACAATTTTCAGGTTCAAAAAGGTCATCGGAACTTGGGATTCCCAGCCAGTCTCCCATGCTGGTACTTGCCAAGCCTTAAGCTGCATTGCTGCTGCGAACTGACGAGAGCAGGCACATTCAGCTTAGAATGGCTGTTGACAGCAGCTGTTCAATTTGAACCTTCTTTTACTATCTCATAGAGAAACTAACACAATTTTCAGGTTCAAAAAGGTCAACAGAACTTGGGATTCCCAGCCAGTCTCCCATGCTGGTACTTGCCAAGCCTTAAGCTGCATTGCTGCTGCGATCTGACGAGAGCAGGCACATTCAGCTTAGAATGGCTGTTGACAGCAGCTGTTCAATTTGAACCTTCTTTTACTATCTCATAGAAAAACTAACACAATTTTCAGGTTCAAAAAGGTCAACAGAACTTGGGATTCCCAGCCAGTCTCCCATGCTGGTACTTGCCAAGCCTTAAGCTGCTGCGATCTGACGAGAGCAGGCACATTCAGCTTAGAATGGCCGTTGACAGCAGCTGTTCAATTTGAACCTTCTTTTACTATCTCATAGAAAAACTAACACAATTTTCAGGTTCAAAAAGGTCAACAGAACTTGGGATTCCCAGCCAGTCTCCCATGCTGGTACTGGCCAAGCCTTAAGCTGCATTGCTGCTGCGATCTGACGAGAGCAGGCACATTCAGCTTAGAATGGCCGTTGACAGCAGCTGTTCAATTTGAACCTTCTTTTACCATCTTTGACAGAGAAACTAACAATTTTCAGGTTCAAAAAGGTCAACGGAACTTAGGATTCCCAGCCAGTCTCCCATGCTGGTACTTGCCAAGCCTTAAGCTGCATTGCTGCTGCGAACTGACGAGAGCAGGCACATTCAGCTTAGAATGGCCGTTGATAGCAGCTGTTCAATTTGAACCTTCTTTTACTATCTCATAGAGAAACTAACACAATTTTCAGGTTCAAAAAGGTCAACGGAACTTGGGATTCCCAGCCAGTCTCCCATGCTGGTACTTGCCAAGCCTTAAGCTGCTGCGATCTGACGAGAGCAGGCACATTCAGCTTAGAATGGCCGTTGACAGCAGCTGTTCAATTTGAACCTTCTTTTACTATCTCATAGAAAAACTAACACAATTTTCAGGTTCAAAAAGGTCAACAGAACTTGGGATTCCCAGCCAGTCTCCTATGCTGGTACTTGCCAAGCCTTAAGCTGCATTGCTGCTGCGATCTAACGAGAGCAGGCACATTCAGCTTAGAATGGCCGTTGACAGCAGCTGTTCAATTTGAACCTTCTTTTACCATCTTTGACAGAGAAACTAACAATTTTCAGGTTCAAAAAGGTCAACGGAACTTGGGATTCCCAGCCAGTCTCCCATGCTGGTACTTGCCAAGCCTTAAGCTGCATTGCTGCTGCGATCTGACGAGAGCAGGCACATTCAGCTTAGAATGGCCGATGACAGCAGCTGCCTAATTTCTACTTTCTTTTACTATCTCATAGAGAAACTAACACAATTTTCAGGTTCAAAAAGCTCAACGGAACTTGGGATTCCCAGCCAGTCTCCCATGCTGGTACTTGCCAAGCCTTAAGCTGCATTGCTGCTGCGATCTGACGAGAGCAGGCACATTCAGCTTAGAATGGCCGTTGACAGCAGCTGTTCAATTTGAACCTTCTTTTACTATCTCATAGAGAAACTAACACAATTTTCAGGTTCAAAAAGGTCAACGGAACTTGGGATTCCCAGCCAGTCTCCCATGCTGGTACTTGGCAAGCCTTAAGCTGCATTGATGCTGCGATCTGACGAGAGCAGGCACATTCAGCTTAGAATGGCCGTTGACAGCAGCTGTTCAGTTTGAACCTTCTTTTACTATCTCATAGAGAAACTAACACAATTTTCAGGTTAAAAATATCAACGGAACTTGGGATTCCCAGCCAGTCTCCCATGCTGGTACTTGCCAAGCCTTAAGCTGCATTGCTGCTGCGATCTGTCGAGAGCAGGCACATTCAGCTTAGAATGGCCGTTGACAGCAGCTGTTCAGTTTGAACCTTCTTTTACTATCTCATAGAGAAACTAACCCAATTTTCAGGTTCAAAAAGGTCAACGGAACTTGGGATTCCCAGCCAGTCTCCCATGCTGGTACTTGCCAAGCCTTAAGCTGCATTGCTGCTGCGATCTGACGAGAGCAGGCACATTCAGCTTAGAATGGCCGTTGACAGCAGCTGTTCAGTTTGAACCTTCTTTTACTATCTCATAGAGAAACTAACACAATTTTCAGGTTCAAAAAGGTCAACGGAACTTGGGATTCCCAGCCAGTCTCCCATGCTGGTACTTGCCAAGCCTTAAGCTGCAATGCTGCTGCGATCTGACGAGAGCACGCACATTCAGCTTAGAATGGCCGTTGACAGCAGCTGTTCAATTTGAACCTTCTTTTACTATCTCATAGAGAAACTAACACAATTTTCAGGTTCAAAAAGGTCAACAGAACTTGGGATTCCCAGCCAGTCTCCCATACTGGTACTTGCCAAGCCTTAAGCTGCATTGCTGCTGCGATCTGACGAGAGCACGCACATTCAGCTTAGAATGGCCGTTGACAGCAGCTTTTCAATTTGAACCTTCTTTTACTATCTCATAGAGAAACTAACACAATTTTCAGGTTCAAAAAGGTCAACAGAACTTGGGATTCCCAGCCAGTCTCCCATACTGGTACTTGCCAAGCCTTAAGCTGCATTGCTGCTGCGATCTGACGAGAGCAGGCACATTCAGCTTAGAATGGCCGTTGACAGCAGCTGTTCAATTTGAACCTTCTTTTACTATCTCATAGAAAAACTAACACAATTTTCAGGTTCAAAAAGGTCAACAGAACTTGGGATTTCCAGCCAGTCTCCCATGCTGGTACTTGCCAAGCCTTAAGCTGCATTGCTGCTGCGATCTGACGAGAGCAGGCACATTCAGCTTAGAATGGCCATTGACAGCAGCTGTTCAATTTGAACCTTCTTTTACTATCTCATAGAGAAACTAACACAATTTTCAGGTTCAAAAAGGTCAACAGAACTTGGGATTCCCAGCCAGTCTCCCATACTGGTACTTGCCAAGCCTTAAGCTGCATTGCTGCTGCGATCTGACGAGAGCACGCACATTCAGCTTAGAATGGCCGTTGACAGCAGCTTTTCAATTTGAACCTTCTTTTACTATCTCATAGAGAAACTAA
Organism: Engystomops pustulosus; assembly: GCF_040894005.1. Taxonomy (NCBI): domain Eukaryota; kingdom Metazoa; phylum Chordata; class Amphibia; order Anura; family Leptodactylidae; genus Engystomops; species Engystomops pustulosus. Next base: position 184,123 of record NW_027285080.1, read on the forward strand.
CACAATTTTCAGGTTCAAAAAGGTCAACAGAACTTGGGATTCCCAGCCAGTCTCCCATACTGGTACTTGCCAAGCCTTAAGCTGCATTGCTGCTGCGATCTGACGAGAGCAGGCACATTCAGCTTAGAATGGCCGTTGACAGCAGCTGTTCAATTTGAACCTTCTTTTACTATCTCATAGAAAAACTAACACAATTTTCAGGTTCAAAAAGGTCAACAGAACTTGGGATTTCCAGCCAGTCTCCCATGCTGGTACTTGCCAAGCCTTAAGCTGCATTGCTGCTGCGATCTGACGAGAGCAGGCACATTCAGCTTAGAATGGCCGTTGACAGCAGCTGTTCAATTTGAACCTTCTTTTACTATCTCATAGAGAAACTAACACAATTTTCAGGTTCAAAAAGGTCAACGGAACTTGGGATTCCCAGCCAGTCTCCCATGCTGGTACTTGCCAAGCCTTAAGCTGCATTGCTGCTGCGATCTGACGAGAGCAGGCACATTCAGCTTAGAATGGCTGTTGACAGCAGCTGTTCAATTTGAACCTTCTTTTACTATCTCATAGAGAAACTAACACAATTTTCAGGTTCAAAAAGGTCAACGGAACTTGGGATTCCCAGCCAGTCTCCCATGCTGGTACTTGCCAAGCCTTAAACTGCATTGCTGCAGCGATCTGACGAGAGCAGGCACATTCAGCTTAGAATGGCCGTTGACAGCAGCTGTTCAGTTTGAACCTTCTTTTACCATCTTTGACAGAGAAACTAACAATTTTCAGGTTCAAAAAGGTCAACGGAACTTGGGATTCCCAGCCAGTCTCCCATGCTGGTACTTGCCAAGCCTTAAGCTGCATTGCTGCTGCGATCTGACGAGAGCAGGCACATTCAGCTTAGAATGGCCATTGACAGCAGCTGTTCAATTTGAACCTTCTTTTACTATCTCATAGAGAAACTAACACAATTTTCAGGTTCAAAAAGGTCAACAGAACTTGGGATTCCCAGCCAGTCTCCCATACTGGTACTTGCCAAGCCTTAAGCTGCATTGCTGCTGCGATCTGACGAGAGCACGCACATTCAGCTTAGAATGGCCGTTGACAGCAGCTTTTCAATTTGAACCTTCTTTTACTATCTCATAGAGAAACTAACACAATTTTCAGGTTCAAAAAGGTCAACAGAACTTGGGATTCCCAGCCAGTCTCCCATACTGGTACTTGCCAAGCCTTAAGCTGCATTGCTGCTGCGATCTGACGAGAGCAGGCACATTCAGCTTAGAATGGCCGTTGACAGCAGCTGTTCAATTTGAACCTTCTTTTACTATCTCATAGAAAAACTAACACAATTTTCAGGTTCAAAAAGGTCAACAGAACTTGGGATTTCCAGCCAGTCTCCCATGCTGGTACTTGCCAAGCCTTAAGCTGCATTGCTGCTGCGATCTGACGAGAGCAGGCACATTCAGCTTAGAATGGCCGTTGACAGCAGCTGTTCAATTTGAACCTTCTTTTACTATCTCATAGAGAAACTAACACAATTTTCAGGTTCAAAAAGGTCAACGGAACTTGGGATTCCCAGCCAGTCTCCCATGCTGGTACTTGCCAAGCCTTAAGCTGCATTGCTGCTGCGATCTGACGAGAGCAGGCACATTCAGCTTAGAATGGCCGTTGACAGCAGCTGTTCAGTTTGAACCTTCTTTTACTATCTCATAGAGAAACTAACACAATTTTCAGGTTCAAAAAGGTCAACGGAACTTGGGATTCCCAGCCAGTCTCCCATGCTGGTACTTGCCAAGCCTTAAGCTGCAATGCTGCTGCGATCTGACGAGAGCACGCACATTCAGCTTAGAATGGCCGTTGACAGCAGCTGTTCAATTTGAACCTTCTTTTACTATCTCATAGAGAAACTAACACAATTTTCAGGTTCAAAAAGGTCAACAGAACTTGGGATTCCCAGCCAGTCTCCCATACTGGTACTTGCCAAGCCTTAAGCTGCATTGCTGCTGCGATCTGACGAGAGCACGCACATTCAGCTTAGAATGGCCGTTGACAGCAGCTTTTCAATTTGAACCTTCTTTTACTATCTCATAGAGAAACTAACACAATTTTCAGGTTCAAAAAGGTCAACGGAACTTGGGATTCCCAGCCAGTCTCCCATGCTGGTACTTGCCAAGCCTTAAGCTGCATTGCTGCTGCGATCTGACGAGAGCAGGCACATTCAGCTTAGAATGGCTGTTGACAGCAGCTGTTCAATTTGAACCTTCTTTTACTATCTCATAGAAAAACTAACACAATTTTCAGGTTCAAAAAGGTCAACAGAACTTGGGATTCCCAGCCAGTCTCCCATGCTGGTACTTGCCAAGCCTTAAGCTGCTGCGATCTGACGAGAGCAGGCACATTCAGCTTAGAATGGCCGTTGACAGCAGCTGTTCAATTTGAACCTTCTTTTACTATCTCATAGAAAAACTAACACAATTTTCAGGTTCAAAAAGGTCAACAGAACTTGGGATTCCCAGCCAGTCTCCCATGCTGGTACTGGCCAAGCCTTAAGCTGCATTGCTGCTGCGATCTGACGAGAGCAGGCACATTCAGCTTAGAATGGCCGTTGACAGCAGCTGTTCAATTTGAACCTTCTTTTACCATCTTTGACAGAGAAACTAACAATTTTCAGGTTCAAAAAGGTCAACGGAACTTAGGATTCCCAGCCAGTCTCCCATGCTGGTACTTGCCAAGCCTTAAGCTGCATTGCTGCTGCGAACTGACGAGAGCAGGCACATTCAGCTTAGAATGGCCGTTGATAGCAGCTGTTCAATTTGAACCTTCTTTTACTATCTCATAGAGAAACTAACACAATTTTCAGGTTCAAAAAGGTCAACGGAACTTGGGATTCCCAGCCAGTCTCCCATGCTGGTACTTGCCAAGCCTTAAGCTGCTGCGATCTGACGAGAGCAGGCACATTCAGCTTAGAATGGCCGTTGACAGCAGCTGTTCAATTTGAACCTTCTTTTACTATCTCATAGAAAAACTAACACAATTTTCAGGTTCAAAAAGGTCAACAGAACTTGGGATTCCCAGCCAGTCTCCTATGCTGGTACTTGCCAAGCCTTAAGCTGCATTGCTGCTGCGATCTAACGAGAGCAGGCACATTCAGCTTAGAATGGCCGTTGACAGCAGCTGTTCAATTTGAACCTTCTTTTACCATCTTTGACAGAGAAACTAACAATTTTCAGGTTCAAAAAGGTCAACGGAACTTGGGATTCCCAGCCAGTCTCCCATGCTGGTACTTGCCAAGCCTTAAGCTGCATTGCTGCTGCGATCTGACGAGAGCAGGCACATTCAGCTTAGAATGGCCGTTGACAGCAGCTGTTCAATTTGAACCTTCTTTTACTATCTCATAGAGAAACTAACACAATTTTCAGGTTCAAAAAGGTCAACGGAACTTGGGATTCCCAGCCAGTCTCCCATGCTGGTACTTGCCAAGCCTTAAGCTGCATTGATGCTGCGATCTGACGAGAGCAGGCACATTCAGCTTAGAATGGCCGTTGACAGCAGCTGTTCAGTTTGAACCTTCTTTTACTATCTCATAGAGAAACTAACACAATTTTCATGTTAAAAATATCAACGGAACTTGGGATTCCCAGCCAGTCTCCCATGCTGGTACTTGCCAAGCCTTAAGCTGCATTGCTGCTGCGATCTGACGAGAGCAGGCACATTCAGCTTAGAATGGCCGTTGACAGCAGCTGTTCAATTTGAACCTTCTTTTACCATCTTTGACAGAGAAACTAACAATTTTCAGGTTCAAAAAGGTCAACGGAACTTGGGATTCCCTGCCAGTCTCCCATGCTGGTACTTGCCAAGCCTTAAGCTGCATTGCTGCTGCAATCTGACGAGAGCAGGCACATTCAGCTTAGAATGGCCGTTAACAGCAGCTGTTCAATTTGAACCTTCTTTTACTATCTCATAGAGAAACTAACACAATTTTCAGGTTCAAAAAGGTCATCGGAACTTGGGATTCCCAGCCAGTCTCCCATGCTGGTACTTGCCAAGCCTTAAGCTGCATTGCTGCTGCGAACTGACGAGAGCAGGCACATTCAGCTTAGAATGGCTGTTGACAGCAGCTGTTCAATTTGAACCTTCTTTTACTATCTCATAGAGAAACTAACACAATTTTCAGGTTCAAAAAGGTCAACAGAACTTGGGATTCCCAGCCAGTCTCCCATGCTGGTACTTGCCAAGCCTTAAGCTGCATTGCTGCTGCGATCTGACGAGAGCAGGCACATTCAGCTTAGAATGGCTGTTGACAGCAGCTGTTCAATTTGAACCTTCTTTTACTATCTCATAGAAAAACTAACACAATTTTCAGGTTCAAAAAGGTCAACAGAACTTGGGATTCCCAGCCAGTCTCCCATGCTGGTACTTGCCAAGCCTTAAGCTGCTGCGATCTGACGAGAGCAGGCACATTCAGCTTAGAATGGCCGTTGACAGCAGCTGTTCAATTTGAACCTTCTTTTACTATCTCATAGAAAAACTAACACAATTTTCAGGTTCAAAAAGGTCAACAGAACTTGGGATTCCCAGCCAGTCTCCCATGCTGGTACTGGCCAAGCCTTAAGCTGCATTGCTGCTGCGATCTGACGAGAGCAGGCACATTCAGCTTAGAATGGCCGTTGACAGCAGCTGTTCAATTTGAACCTTCTTTTACCATCTTTGACAGAGAAACTAACAATTTTCAGGTTCAAAAAGGTCAACGGAACTTAGGATTCCCAGCCAGTCTCCCATGCTGGTACTTGCCAAGCCTTAAGCTGCATTGCTGCTGCGAACTGACGAGAGCAGGCACATTCAGCTTAGAATGGCCGTTGATAGCAGCTGTTCAATTTGAACCTTCTTTTACTATCTCATAGAGAAACTAACACAATTTTCAGGTTCAAAAAGGTCAACGGAACTTGGGATTCCCAGCCAGTCTCCCATGCTGGTACTTGCCAAGCCTTAAGCTGCTGCGATCTGACGAGAGCAGGCACATTCAGCTTAGAATGGCCGTTGACAGCAGCTGTTCAATTTGAACCTTCTTTTACTATCTCATAGAAAAACTAACACAATTTTCAGGTTCAAAAAGGTCAACAGAACTTGGGATTCCCAGCCAGTCTCCTATGCTGGTACTTGCCAAGCCTTAAGCTGCATTGCTGCTGCGATCTAACGAGAGCAGGCACATTCAGCTTAGAATGGCCGTTGACAGCAGCTGTTCAATTTGAACCTTCTTTTACCATCTTTGACAGAGAAACTAACAATTTTCAGGTTCAAAAAGGTCAACGGAACTTGGGATTCCCAGCCAGTCTCCCATGCTGGTACTTGCCAAGCCTTAAGCTGCATTGCTGCTGCGATCTGACGAGAGCAGGCACATTCAGCTTAGAATGGCCGATGACAGCAGCTGCCTAATTTCTACTTTCTTTTACTATCTCATAGAGAAACTAACACAATTTTCAGGTTCAAAAAGCTCAACGGAACTTGGGATTCCCAGCCAGTCTCCCATGCTGGTACTTGCCAAGCCTTAAGCTGCATTGCTGCTGCGATCTGACGAGAGCAGGCACATTCAGCTTAGAATGGCCGTTGACAGCAGCTGTTCAATTTGAACCTTCTTTTACTATCTCATAGAGAAACTAACACAATTTTCAGGTTCAAAAAGGTCAACGGAACTTGGGATTCCCAGCCAGTCTCCCATGCTGGTACTTGCCAAGCCTTAAGCTGCATTGATGCTGCGATCTGACGAGAGCAGGCACATTCAGCTTAGAATGGCCGTTGACAGCAGCTGTTCAGTTTGAACCTTCTTTTACTATCTCATAGAGAAACTAACACAATTTTCAGGTTAAAAATATCAACGGAACTTGGGATTCCCAGCCAGTCTCCCATGCTGGTACTTGCCAAGCCTTAAGCTGCATTGCTGCTGCGATCTGACGAGAGCAGGCACATTCAGCTTAGAATGGCCGTTGACAGCAGCTGTTCAGTTTGAACCTTCTTTTACTATCTCATAGAGAAACTAACCCAATTTTCAGGTTCAAAAAGGTCAACGGAACTTGGGATTCCCAGCCAGTCTCCCATGCTGGTACTTGCCAAGCCTTAAGCTGCATTGCTGCTGCGATCTGACGAGAGCAGGCACATTCAGCTTAGAATGGCCGTTGACAGCAGCTGTTCAGTTTGAACCTTCTTTTACTATCTCATAGAGAAACTAACACAATTTTCAGGTTCAAAAAGGTCAACGGAACTTGGGATTCCCAGCCAGTCTCCCATGCTGGTACTTGCCAAGCCTTAAGCTGCAATGCTGCTGCGATCTGACGAGAGCACGCACATTCAGCTTAGAATGGCCGTTGACAGCAGCTGTTCAATTTGAACCTTCTTTTACTATCTCATAGAGAAACTAACACAATTTTCAGGTTCAAAAAGGTCAACAGAACTTGGGATTCCCAGCCAGTCTCCCATACTGGTACTTGCCAAGCCTTAAGCTGCATTGCTGCTGCGATCTGACGAGAGCACGCACATTCAGCTTAGAATGGCCGTTGACAGCAGCTTTTCAATTTGAACCTTCTTTTACTATCTCATAGAGAAACTAACACAATTTTCAGGTTCAAAAAGGTCAACAGAACTTGGGATTCCCAGCCAGTCTCCCATACTGGTACTTGCCAAGCCTTAAGCTGCATTGCTGCTGCGATCTGACGAGAGCAGGCACATTCAGCTTAGAATGGCCGTTGACAGCAGCTGTTCAATTTGAACCTTCTTTTACTATCTCATAGAAAAACTAACACAATTTTCAGGTTCAAAAAGGTCAACAGAACTTGGGATTTCCAGCCAGTCTCCCATGCTGGTACTTGCCAAGCCTTAAGCTGCATTGCTGCTGCGATCTGACGAGAGCAGGCACATTCAGCTTAGAATGGCCATTGACAGCAGCTGTTCAATTTGAACCTTCTTTTACTATCTCATAGAGAAACTAACACAATTTTCAGGTTCAAAAAGGTCAACAGAACTTGGGATTCCCAGCCAGTCTCCCATACTGGTACTTGCCAAGCCTTAAGCTGCATTGCTGCTGCGATCTGACGAGAGCACGCACATTCAGCTTAGAATGGCCGTTGACAGCAGCTTTTCAATTTGAACCTTCTTTTACTATCTCATAGAGAAACTAACACAATTTTCAGGTTCAAAAAGGTCAACAGAACTTGGGATTCCCAGCCAGTCTCCCATACTGGTACTTGCCAAGCCTTAAGCTGCATTGCTGCTGCGATCTGACGAGAGCAGGCACATTCAGCTTAGAATGGCCGTTGACAGCAGCTGTTCAATTTGAACCTTCTTTTACTATCTCATAGAAAAACTAACACAATTTTCAGGTTCAAAAAGGTCAACAGAACTTGGGATTTCCAGCCAGTCTCCCATGCTGGTACTTGCCAAGCCTTAAGCTGCATTGCTGCTGCGATCTGACGAGAGCAGGCACATTCAGCTTAGAATGGCCGTTGACAGCAGCTGTTCAATTTGAACCTTCTTTTACTATCTCATAGAGAAACTAACACAATTTTCAGGTTCAAAAAGGTCAACGGAACTTGGGATTCCCAGCCAGTCTCCCATGCTGGTACTTGCCAAGCCTTAAGCTGCATTGCTGCTGCGATCTGACGAGAGCAGGCACATTCAGCTTAGAATGGCTGTTGACAGCAGCTGTTCAATTTGAACCTTCTTTTACTATCTCATAGAGAAACTAACACAATTTTCAGGTTCAAAAAGGTCAACGGAACTTGGGATTCCCAGCCAGTCTCCCATGCTGGTACTTGCCAAGCCTTAAACTGCATTGCTGCAGCGATCTGACGAGAGCAGGCACATTCAGCTTAGAATGGCCGTTGACAGCAGCTGTTCAGTTTGAACCTTCTTTTACCATCTTTGACAGAGAAACTAACAATTTTCAGGTTCAAAAAGGTCAACGGAACTTGGGATTCCCAGCCAGTCTCCCATGCTGGTACTTGCCAAGCCTTAAGCTGCATTGCTGCTGCGATCTGACGAGAGCAGGCACATTCAGCTTAGAATGGCCATTGACAGCAGCTGTTCAATTTGAACCTTCTTTTACTATCTCATAGAGAAACTAACACAATTTTCAGGTTCAAAAAGGTCAACAGAACTTGGGATTCCCAGCCAGTCTCCCATACTGGTACTTGCCAAGCCTTAAGCTGCATTGCTGCTGCGATCTGACGAGAGCACGCACATTCAGCTTAGAATGGCCGTTGACAGCAGCTTTTCAATTTGAACCTTCTTTTACTATCTCATAGAGAAACTAACACAATTTTCAGGTTCAAAAAGGTCAACAGAACTTGGGATTCCCAGCCAGTCTCCCATACTGGTACTTGCCAAGCCTTAAGCTGCATTGCTGCTGCGATCTGACGAGAGCAGGCACATTCAGCTTAGAATGGCCGTTGACAGCAGCTGTTCAATTTGAACCTTCTTTTACTATCTCATAGAAAAACTAACACAATTTTCAGGTTCAAAAAGGTCAACAGAACTTGGGATTTCCAGCCAGTCTCCCATGCTGGTACTTGCCAAGCCTTAAGCTGCATTGCTGCTGCGATCTGACGAGAGCAGGCACATTCAGCTTAGAATGGCCGTTGACAGCAGCTGTTCAATTTGAACCTTCTTTTACTATCTCATAGAGAAACTAACACAATTTTCAGGTTCAAAAAGGTCAACGGAACTTGGGATTCCCAGCCAGTCTCCCATGCTGGTACTTGCCAAGCCTTAAGCTGCATTGCTGCTGCGATCTGACGAGAGCAGGCACATTCAGCTTAGAATGGCCGTTGACAGCAGCTGTTCAGTTTGAACCTTCTTTTACTATCTCATAGAGAAACTAACACAATTTTCAGGTTCAAAAAGGTCAACGGAACTTGGGATTCCCAGCCAGTCTCCCATGCTGGTACTTGCCAAGCCTTAAGCTGCAATGCTGCTGCGATCTGACGAGAGCACGCACATTCAGCTTAGAATGGCCGTTGACAGCAGCTGTTCAATTTGAACCTTCTTTTACTATCTCATAGAGAAACTAACACAATTTTCAGGTTCAAAAAGGTCAACAGAACTTGGGATTCCCAGCCAGTCTCCCATACTGGTACTTGCCAAGCCTTAAGCTGCATTGCTGCTGCGATCTGACGAGAGCACGCACATTCAGCTTAGAATGGCCATTGACAGCAGCTTTTCAATTTGAACCTTCTTTTACTATCTCATAGAGAAACTAACACAATTTTCAGGTTCAAAAAGGTCAACGGAACTTGGGATTCCCAGCCAGTCTCCCATACTGGTACTTGCCAAGCCTTAAGCTGCATTGCTGCTGCGATCTGACGAGAGCAGGCACATTCAGCTTAGAATGGCCGTTGACAGCAGCTGTTCAATTTGAACCTTCTTTTACTATCTCATAGAAAAACTAACACAATTTTCAGGTTCAAAAAGGTCAACAGAACTTGGGATTTCCAGCCAGTCTCCCATGCTGGTACTTGCCAAGCCTTAAGCTGCATTGCTGCTGCGATCTGACGAGAGCAGGCACATTCAGCTTAGAATGGCCGTTGACAGCAGCTGTTCAATTTGAACCTTCTTTTACTATCTCATAGAGAAACTAACACAATTTTCAGGTTCAAAAAGGTCAACGGAACTTGGGATTCCCAGCCAGTCTCCCATGCTGGTACTTGCCAAGCCTTAAGCTGCATTGCTGCTGCGATCTGACGAGAGCAGGCACATTCAGCTTAGAATGGCCGTTGACAGCAGCTGTTCAGTTTGAACCTTCTTTTACTATCTCATAGAGAAACTAACACAATTTTCAGGTTCAAAAAGGTCAACGGAGCATGGGATTCCAAGCCAGTCTCCCATGCTGGTACTTGCCAAGCCTTAAGCTGCATTGCTGCTGCGATCTGACGAGAGCAGGCACATTCAGCTTAGAATGGCCGTTGACAGCAGCTGTTCAATTTGAACCTTCTTTTACCATCTTTGACAGAGAAACTAACAATTTTCAGGTTCAAAAAGGTCAACGGAACTTGGGATTCCCAGCCAGTCTCCCATGCTGGTACTTGCCAAGCCTTAAGCTGCATTGCTGCTGCGATCTGACGAGAGCAGGCACATTCAGCTTAGAATGGCCGTTGACAGCAGCTGTTCAATTTGAACCTTCTTTTACTATCTCATAGAGAAACTAACACAATTTTCAGGTTCAAAAAGGTCAACGGAACTTGGGATTCCCAGCCAGTCTCCCATGCTGGTACTTGCCAAGCCTTAAGCTGCATTGCTGCTGCGATCTGACGAGAGCAGGCACATTCAGCTTAGAATGGCCGTTGACAGCAGCTGTTCAATTTGAACCTTCTTTTACTATCTCATAGAGAAACTAACACAATTTTCAGGTTCAAAAAGGTCAACGGAACTTGGGATTCCCAGCCAGTCTCCCATGCTGGTACTTGCCAAGCCTTAAGCTGCATTGCTGCTGCGATCTGACGAGAGCAGGCACATTCAGCTTAGAATGGCCGTTGATAGCAGCTGTTCAATTTGAACCTTCTTTTACTATCTCATAGAGAAACTAACACAATTTTCAGGTTCAAAAAGGTCAACGGAACTTGGGATTCCCAGCCAGTCTCCCATGCTGTTACTTGCCAAGCCTTAAGCTGCATTGCTGCTGCGATCTGACGAGAGCAGGCACATTCAGCTTAGAATGGCCGTTGACAGCAGCTGTTCAGTTTGAACCTTCTTTTACTATCTCATAGAGAAACTAACACAATTTTCAGGTTCAAAAAGGTCAACGGAACTTGGGATTCCCAGCCAGTCTCCCATGCTGGTACTTGCCAAGCCTTAAACTGCATTGCTGCTGCGATCTGACGAGAGCAGGCACATTCAGCTTAGAATGGCCGTTGACAGCAGCTGTTCAGTTTGATTCTTCTTTTACTATCTCATAGAGAAACTAACACAATTTTCAGGTTCAAAAAGGTCAACGGAACTTGGGATTCCCAGCCAGTCTCCCATGCTGGTACTTGCCAAGCATTAAGCTGCATTGCTGCTGCGATCTGACGAGAGCAGGCACATTCAGCTTAGAATGGCCGTTGACAGCAGCTGTTCAATTTGAACCTTCTTTTACCATCTTTGACAGAGAAACTAACAATTTTCAGGTTCAAAAAGGTCAACGGAACTTGGGATTCCCAGCCAGTCTCCCATGCTGGTACTTGCCAAGCCTTAAGCTGCATTGCTGCTGCGATCTGACGAGAGCAGGCACATTCAGCTTAGAATGGCCATTGACAGCAGCTGTTCAATTTGAACCTTCTTTTACTATCTCATAGAGAAACTAACACAATTTTCAGGTTCAAAAAGGTGAACGGAACTTGGGATTCCCAGCCAGTCTCCCATGCTGGTACTTGCCAAGCCTTAAGCTGCATTGCTGCTGCAATCTGACGAGAGCAGGCACATTCAGCTTAGAATGGCCGTTGACAGCAGCTGTTCAATTTGAACCTTCTTTTACTATCTCATAGAAAAACTAACACAATTTTCAGGTTCAAAAAGGTCAACAGAACTTGGGATTTCAAGCCAGTCTCCCATGCTGGTACTTGCCAAGCCTTAAGCTGCATTGCTGCTGCGATCTGACGAGAGCAGGCACATTCAGCTTAGAATGGCCGTTGACAGCAGCTGTTCAATTTGAACCTTCTTTTACTATCTCATAGAGAAACTAACACAATTTTCAGGTTCAAAAAGGTCAACGGAACTTGGGATTCCCAGCCAGTCTCCCATGCTGGTACTTGCCAAGCCTTAAGCTGCATTGCTGCTGCGATCTGACGAGAGCAGGCACATTCAGCTTAGAATGGCCGTTGACAGCAGCTGTTCAGTTTGAACCTTCTTTTACTATCTCATAGAGAAACTAACACAATTTTCAGGTTCAAAAAGGTCAACGGAACTTGGGATTCCCAGCCAGTCTCCCATGCTGGTACTTGCCAAGCCATAAGCTGCATTGCTGCTGCGATCTGACGAGAGCACGCTCATTCAGCTTAGAATGGCCGTTGACAGCAGCTGTTCAATTTGAACCTTCTTTTACCATCTTTGACAGAGAAACTAACAATTTTCAGGTTCAAAAAGGTCAACGGAACTTGGGATTCCCAGCCAGTCTCCCATGCTGGTACTTGCCAAGCCTTAAGCTGCATTGCTGCTGCAATCTGACGAGAGCAGGCACATTCAGCTTAGAATGGCCGTTAACAGCAGCTGTTCAATTTGAACCTTCTTTTACTATCTCATAGAGAAACTAACACAATTTTCAGGTTCAAAAAGGTCAACGGAACTTGGGATTCCCAGCCAGTCTCCCATGCTGGTACTTGCCAAGCCTTAAGCTGCTGCGATCTGACGAGAGCAGGCACATTCAGCTTAGAATGGCCGTTGACAGCAGCTGTTCAATTTGAACCTTCTTTTACCATCTTTGACAGAGAAACTAACAATTTTCAGGTTCAAAAAGGTCAACAGAACTTGGGATTCCCAGCCAGTCTCCCATGCTGGTACTTGCCAAGCCTTAAGCTGCATTGCTGCTGCGATCTGACGAGAGCAGGCACATTCAGCTTAGAATGGCCGTTGACAGCAGCTGTTCAATTTGAACCTTCTTTTAATATCTCATAGAGAAACTAACACAATTTTCAGGTTCAAAAAGGTCAACGGAACTTGGGATTCCCAGCCAGTCTCCCATGCTGGTACTTGCCAAGCCTTAAGCTGCATTGCTGCTGCAATCTGACGAGAGCAGGCACATTCAGCTTAGAATGGCCGTTGACAGCAGCTGCCTAATTTCTACTTTCTTTTACTATCTCATAGAGAAACTAACACAATTTTCAGGTTCAAAAAGTTCAACGTAACTTGGGATTCCCAGCCAGTCTCCCATGCTGGTACTTGCCAAGCCTTAAGCTGCATTGATGCTGCGATCTGACGAGAGCAGGCACATTCAGCTTAGAATGGCCGTTGACAGCAGCTGTTCAATTTGAACCTTCTTTTACTATCTCATAGAGAAACTAACACAATTTTCAGGTTCAAAAAGGTCAACGGAACTTGGGATTCCCAGCCAGTCTCCCATGCTGGTACTTGCCAAGCCTTAAGCTGCATTGATGCTGCAATCTGACGAGAGCAGGCACATTCAGCTTAGAATGGCTGTTGACAGCAGCTGTTCAGTTTGAACCTTCTTTTACTATCTCATAGAGAAACTAACACAATTTTCAGGTTCAAAAAGGTCAACGGAACTTGGGATTCACAGCCAGTCTCCCATGCTGGTACTTGCCAAGCCTTAAGCCGCATCGCTGCTGTGATCCGACAAGAGCACGCACATTCAGCTTAGAATGGCCGTTGACAGCAGCTGTTCAATTTGAACCTTCTTTTACTATCTCATAGAGAAACTAACACAATTTTCAGGTTCAAAAAGGTCAATGGAACTTGGGATTCCCAGCCAGTCTCCCATGCTGGTACTTGCCAAGCCTTAAGCTGCATTGCTGCTGCGATCTGACGAGAGCAGGCACATTCAGCTTAGAATGGCCGTTGACAGCAGCTGTTCAATTTGAACCTTCTTTTACTATCTCATAGAGAAACTAACACAATTTTCAGGTTCAAAAAGGTCAACAGAACTTGGGATTCCCAGCCAGTCTCCCATGCTGGTACTTGCCAAGCCTTAAGCTGCATTGCTGCTGCGATCTGACGAGAGCAGGCACATTCAGCTTAGAATGGCCGTTGACAGCAGCTGTTCAGTTTGAACCTTCTTTTACTATCTCATAGAGAAACTAACACAATTTTCAGGTTCAAAAAGGTCAACGGAACTTGGGATTCCCAGCCAGTCTCCCATGCTGGTACTTGCTAAGCCTTAAGCTGCATTGCTGCTGCAATCTGACGAGAGCAGGCACATTCAGCTTAGAATGGCCGTTGACAGCAGCTGTTCAATTTGAACCTTCTTTTACCATCTTTGACAGAGAAACTAACAATTTTCAGGTTCAAAAAGGTCAACAGAACTTGGGATTCCCAGCCAGTCTCCCATGCTGGTACTTGCCAAGCCTTAAGCTGCATTGTTGCTGCGATCTGACTAGAGCAGGCACATTCAGCTTAGAATGGCCGTTGACAGCAGCTGTTCAATTTGAACCTTCTTTTACTATCTCATAGAGAAACTAACACAATTTTCAGGTTCAAAAAGGTCAACGGAACTTGGGATTCCCAGCCAGTCTCCCATGCTGGTACTTGCCAAGCCTTAAGCTGCATTGCTGCTGCGATCTGACGAGAGCAGGCACATTCAGCTTAGAATGGCCGTTGACAGCAGCTGTTCAGTTTGAACCTTCTTTTACTATCTCATAGAGAAACTAACACAATTTTCAGGTTCAAAAAGGTCAACGGAACTTGGGATTCCCAGCCAGTCTCCCATGCTGGTACTTGCCAAGCCTTAAGCTGCTGCGATCTGACGAGAGCAGGCACATCCAGCTTAGAATGGCCGTTGACAGCAGCTGTTCAATTTGAACCTTCTTTTACTATCTCATAGAGAAACTAACACAATTTTCAGGTTCAAAAAGGTCAACAGAACTTGGGATTCCCAGCCAGTCTCCCATGCTGTTATTTGCCAAGCCTTAAGCTGCATTGCTGCTGCGATCTGACGAGAGCAGGCACATTCAGCTTAGAATGGCTGTTGACAGCAGCTGTTCAATTTGAACCTTCTTTTACTATCTCATAGAGAAACTAACCCAATTTTCAGGTTCAAAAAGGTCAACGGAACTTGGGATTCCCAGCCAGTCTCCCATGCTGGTACTTGCCAAGCCTTAAGCTGCATTGATGCTGCAATCTGACGAGAGCAGGCACATTCAGCTTAGAATGGCCGTTGACAGCAGCTGTTCAGTTTGAACCTTCTTTTACTATCTCATAGAGAAACTAACACAATTTTCAGGTTCAAAAAGGTCAACGGAACTTGGGATTCCCAGCCAGTCTCCCATGCTGGTACTTGCCAAGCCTTAAGCTGCATTGCTGCTGCGATCTGACGAGAGCAGGCACATTCAGCTTAGAATGGCCGTTGACAGCAGCTGTTCAATTTGAACCTTCTTTTACTATCTCATAGAGAAACTAACACAATTTTCAGGTTCAAAAAGGTCAACGGAACTTGGGATTCCCAGCCAGTCTCCCATGCTGGTACTTGCCAAGCCTTAAGCTGCATTGCTGCTGCGATCTGACGAGAGCAGGCACATTCAGCTTAGAATGGCCGTTGACAGCAGCTGTTCAATTTGAACCTTCTTTTACTATCTCATAGAGAAACTAACACAATTTTCAGGTTCAAAAAGGTCAACGGAACTTGGGATTCCCAGCCAGTCTCCCATGCTGGTACTTGCCAAGCCTTAAGCTGCATTGCTGCTGCGATCTGACGAGAGCAGGCACATTCAGCTTAGAATGGCCGTTGATAGCAGCTGTTCAATTTGAACCTTCTTTTACTATCTCATAGAGAAACTAACACAATTTTCAGGTTCAAAAAGGTCAACGGAACTTGGGATTCCCAGCCAGTCTCCCATGCTGGTACTTGCCAAGCCTTAAGCTGCATTGCTGCTGCGATCTGACGAGAGCAGGCACATTCAGCTTAGAATGGCCGTTGACAGCAGCTGTTCAGTTTGAACCTTCTTTTACTATCTCATAGAGAAACTAACACAATTTTCAGGTTCAAAAAGGTCAACAGAACTTGGGATTCCCAGCCAGCCTCCCATGCTGGTACTTGCCAAGCCTTAAGCTGCATTGATGCTGCGATCTGACGAGAGCAGGCACATTCAGCTTAGAATGGCAGTTGACAGCAGCTGTTCAGTTTGAACCTTCTTTTACTATCTCATAGAGAAACTAACACAATTTTCAGGTTCAAAAAGGTCAACGGAACTTGGGATTCCCAGCCAGTCTCCCATGCTGGTACTTGCCAAGCCTTAAGCTGCATTGCTGCTGCGATCTGACGAGAGCAGGCACATTCAGCTTAGAATGGCCATTGACAGCAGCTGTTCAGTTTGAACCTTCTTTTACTATCTCATAGAGAAACTAACACAATTTTCAGGTTCAAAAATGTCAACAGAACTTGGGATTCCCAGCCAGTCTCCCATGCTGGTACTTGCCAAGCCTTAAGCTGCATTGCTGCTGCGATCTGACGAGAGCAGGCACATTCAGCTTAGAATGGCCGTTGACAGCAGCTGTTCAATTTGATCCTTCTTTTACCATCTTTGACAGAGAAACTAACAATTTTCATGTTCAAAAAGGTCAACGGAACTTGGGATTCCCAGCCAGTCTCCCATGCTGGTACTTGCCAAGCCTTAAGCTGCATTGCTGCTGCGATCTGACGAGAGCAGGCACATTCAGCTTAGAATGGCCGTTGACAGTAGCTGTTCAATTTGAACCTTCTTTTACTATCTCATAGAGAAACTAACACAATTTTCAGGTTCAAAAAGGTCAACGGAACATGGGATTCGCAGCCAGTCTCCCATGCTGGTACTTGCCAAGCCTTAAGCTGCATTGCTGCTGCGATCTGACGAGAGCAGGCACATTCAGCTTAGAATGGCTGTTGACAGCAGCTGTTCAGTTTGAACCTTCTTTTACTATCTCATAGAGAAACTAACACAATTTTCAGGTTCAAAAAGGTCAACGGAACTTGGGATTCCCAGCCAGTCTCCCATGCTGGTACTTGCCAAGCCTTAAGCTGCATTGCTGCTGCGATCTGACGAGAGCAGGCACATTCAGCTTAGAATGGCCGTTGACAGCAGCTGTTCAATTTGAACCTTCTTTTACCATCTTTGACAGAGAAACTAACAATTTTCAGGTTCAAAAAGGTCAACGGAACTTGGGATTCCCAGCCAGTCTCCCATGCTGGTACTTGCCAAGCCTTAAGCTGCATTGCTGCTGCGATCTGACGAGAGCAGGCACATTCAGCTTAGAATGGCCGTTGACAGCAGCTGTTCAATTTGAACCTTCTTTTACTATCTCATAGAGAAACTAACACAATTTTCAGGTTCAAAAAGGTCAACGGAACTTGGGATTCCCAGCCAGTCTCCCATGCTGGTACTTGCCAAGCCTTAAGCTGCATTGCTGCTGCGATCTGACGAGAGCAGGCACATTCAGCTTAGAATGGCCGTTGACAGCAGCTGTTCAGTTTGAACCTTCTTTTACTATCTCATAGAGAAACTAACCCAATTTTCAGGTTCAAAAAGGTCAACAGAACTTGGGATTCCCAGCCAGTCTCCCATGCTGGTACTTGCCAAGCCATAAGCTGCATTGCTGCTGCGATCTGACGAGAGCACGCACATTCAGCTTAGAATGGCCGTTGACAGCAGCTGTTCAATTTGAACCTTCTTTTACCATCTTTGACAGAGAAACTAACAATTTTCAGGTTCAAAAAGGTCAACGGAACTTGGGATTCCCTGCCAGTCTCCCATGCTGGTACTTGCCAAGCCTTAAGCTGCATTGCTGCTGCAATCTGACGAGAGCAGGCACATTCAGCTTAGAATGGCCGTTAACAGCAGCTGTTCAATTTGAACCTTCTTTTACTATCTCATAGAGAAACTAACACAATTTTCAGGTTCAAAAAGGTCATCGGAACTTGGGATTCCCAGCCAGTCTCCCATGCTGGTACTTGCCAAGCCTTAAGCTGCATTGCTGCTGCGAACTGACGAGAGCAGGCACATTCAGCTTAGAATGGCTGTTGACAGCAGCTGTTCAATTTGAACCTTCTTTTACTATCTCATAGAGAAACTAACACAATTTTCAGGTTCAAAAAGGTCAACAGAACTTGGGATTCCCAGCCAGTCTCCCATGCTGGTACTTGCCAAGCCTTAAGCTGCATTGCTGCTGCGATCTGACGAGAGCAGGCACATTCAGCTTAGAATGGCTGTTGACAGCAGCTGTTCAATTTGAACCTTCTTTTACTATCTCATAGAAAAACTAACACAATTTTCAGGTTCAAAAAGGTCAACAGAACTTGGGATTCCCAGCCAGTCTCCCATGCTGGTACTTGCCAAGCCTTAAGCTGCTGCGATCTGACGAGAGCAGGCACATTCAGCTTAGAATGGCCGTTGACAGCAGCTGTTCAATTTGAACCTTCTTTTACTATCTCATAGAAAAACTAACACAATTTTCAGGTTCAAAAAGGTCAACAGAACTTGGGATTCCCAGCCAGTCTCCCATGCTGGTACTGGCCAAGCCTTAAGCTGCATTGCTGCTGCGATCTGACGAGAGCAGGCACATTCAGCTTAGAATGGCCGTTGACAGCAGCTGTTCAATTTGAACCTTCTTTTACCATCTTTGACAGAGAAACTAACAATTTTCAGGTTCAAAAAGGTCAACGGAACTTAGGATTCCCAGCCAGTCTCCCATGCTGGTACTTGCCAAGCCTTAAGCTGCATTGCTGCTGCGAACTGACGAGAGCAGGCACATTCAGCTTAGAATGGCCGTTGATAGCAGCTGTTCAATTTGAACCTTCTTTTACTATCTCATAGAGAAACTAACACAATTTTCAGGTTCAAAAAGGTCAACGGAACTTGGGATTCCCAGCCAGTCTCCCATGCTGGTACTTGCCAAGCCTTAAGCTGCTGCGATCTGACGAGAGCAGGCACATTCAGCTTAGAATGGCCGTTGACAGCAGCTGTTCAATTTGAACCTTCTTTTACTATCTCATAGAAAAACTAACACAATTTTCAGGTTCAAAAAGGTCAACAGAACTTGGGATTCCCAGCCAGTCTCCTATGCTGGTACTTGCCAAGCCTTAAGCTGCATTGCTGCTGCGATCTAACGAGAGCAGGCACATTCAGCTTAGAATGGCCGTTGACAGCAGCTGTTCAATTTGAACCTTCTTTTACCATCTTTGACAGAGAAACTAACAATTTTCAGGTTCAAAAAGGTCAACGGAACTTGGGATTCCCAGCCAGTCTCCCATGCTGGTACTTGCCAAGCCTTAAGCTGCATTGCTGCTGCGATCTGACGAGAGCAGGCACATTCAGCTTAGAATGGCCGTTGACAGCAGCTGTTCAATTTGAACCTTCTTTTACTATCTCATAGAGAAACTAACACAATTTTCAGGTTCAAAAAGGTCAACGGAACTTGGGATTCCCAGCCAGTCTCCCATGCTGGTACTTGCCAAGCCTTAAGCTGCATTGATGCTGCGATCTGACGAG